>NC_041217.1:117753474-117758562 GCF_002837175.3 Physeter macrocephalus
TTTATTTCTTTTTCTTCTCTGATTGCTGTGGCTAAAACTTCCAAAACTATGTTGAATAATAGAGGTGAGAGTGGACAACCTTGTCTTGTTCCTGATCTTAGAGGAAATGGTTGAGTTTTTCACCATTGAGAACGATGTTGGCTGTGGGTTTGTCATATATAGCCTTTATTATGTTGAGGTAAGTTCCCTCTATGCCTACTTTCTGGAGAGTTTTTATCATAAATGGGTGTTGAATTTTGTCAAAAGCTTTTTCTGCATTTATTTAGATGATCCTATGGTTTTTTTTCCTTCAGTTCGTTAATCTGGTTTATCACATTGATTGATTTGCGTATATTGAAGAATCCTTGCATTCCTGGGATAAACCCCACTTGATCATGATGTATGATCCTTTTAAAACATAAACAAGTTGAGAAGACAACCCTCAGAATGGGAGAAAATATTTGCAAATGAAGCAACTGACCAAGGATTAATCCCCAAAATTTACAAGCAGCTCATGCAGCTCAGTTCAAAAAAGAAAGACAACAATCCAAAAATGGGCATAACACCTAAATAGACATTTCTCCAAAGAAGATATACAGATTGCCAACAAATGAAAGGATGCTCAACATCACTAACCATTAGAGAAATGCAAATCAAAACTACAATGAGGTATCACCTCACACCAGTCAGAATGTCCATCATCAAAAAATCTACAAACGGGCTTCCCTGGTGGTGCAGTGGTTGAGAATACACCTGCCGATGCAGGGGACACGGGTGCGTGCCCCGGTCCGGGAAGGTCCCAAATGCCGTGGAGCGGCTGGGCCTGTGAGCCATGGCTGCTGAGCCTGTGCGTCCCGAGCCTATGCTCTGCAATGGGAGAGGCCACAACAGTGAGAGGCCTGCGTACCACACACACACACAAAAATCTACAAACAATAAATGCTGGAGAGGGTGTGGAGAAAAGGGAACCCTGTTGCACTGCTGTTGGTGGGAATGTAGATTGATACAGCCACTATGGAGAATAGTGTGGAGGTTCCTTAAAAACTAAAAATAGAACTACATTATGACCCAGCCACTACTCGGCATATACCCTGAGAAAACCATAATTCAAAAAGAGTCATGTACCACAATATTCATTGCAGCTCTATTTACAATATCCAGGACATTGAAGCAACCTAAGTGTCCATCGACAGATGAATGGATAAAGAAGATGTGGCACGTATATACAGTGGAATATTACTCAGCCATAAAAAAAACGAAATTGAGTTATTTGTAGTGAGGTGGATGGACCTAGAGACTGTCATACAGAGTGAAGTAAGTCAGAAAGAGAAAAATAATTCCGTATGTGAACACATATATATGGAATTAAAAAAATGGTTCTGAAGAACCTAGGGGCAGGACAGGAATAAAGATGCAGATGTAGAGAATAGATTTGAGGACACAGAGAGGGAGAAGGGTAAGCTGGGACGAAGTGAGAGAGTGTCATGGACATATATACACTACCAAATGTAAACTAGATAGCTAGTGGGAAGCAGCCGTGTAGCACAAGAGATCAGCTTGGTGTGTTGTGACCACCTAAAGGAGTGGGATAGGGAGGGTGGAAGGGAGACACAAGAGAGAGTAGATAAAGGGGTATATGATGTATAGCTGATTCACTTTGTTATAAAGCAGAAACTGACACACCATTGTAAAGCAATTATACTCCAATAAAGATGTTAAAAAAAAAGAGGGGCCTTAAATGTACCAGTTAAAAACAAAAACATATAGAAAATAAAAAATCAACTTAATAATGTTATAAACAACAAAGCAAACAAAAGAATGTTAAAGGAAGGAATTAATAAAAGTAGAAAGTAAACACCATAGCAATAATTGAAGGTAAACCTTAAAAAGTTAAGATTGATAAATCACAGCAAAAGCTGAGTCTTTGAAAGAGTAAAGAAGATCTACAAAAAATTGAAAAGTCTAATGAAAAACTATATGAGATAAGTTAGGTAAAAATAATTAACGTTTTTATATGCCAAAAATAAAACATTAAGAGCATAATTAAAAAGTCATACTGACTAGAACAATAAAAGTATAAAGCACAAGGACATAAATCTACACAAAATGTGCAAGACCTATATGAAGAAAATGATGAGGGGCTTCCCTGGTGGCGCAGTGGTTGCGCGTCCACCTGCCATGCAGGGGAACCGTGTTCGCGCCCCGGTCTGGGAGGATCCCACATGCCGCAGAGCGGCTGGGCCCGTGAGCCATGGCCGCTGGGCCTGCGCGTCCGGAGCCTGTGCTCCGCAACGGGAGAGGCCACAGCAGAGGGAGGCCCGCATACCACAAAAAAAAAAAAAAAAAAAGAAAATGATGAAATTTTACTATAGGACATAAAAGGAGCCTTGAATAAATGAAGCAATATATCATATTTCAGAGTGAGAAGAGTTCATATTTTAAAAGTTGATTCTCTCAATATAAATCTACAAAGTTAATAAAATTGCCATCACAATCCATGGTTACTTATAGATTTAAACAGAGAATTATTTAGTTTATACAGAATAATAAAATGTTCAAGGATATAAAAGAAAACTTTTGAAATTAAAGCATAATTAATTGGGATCTGTCTCACCAGTTATCAAAGTTATAAATAAAATGATAAATGGACTTAGAAAAAATAAAGGAAAAGACTGAAAGTTTTATTAAAAATGTATTTTTAAACTTCTATATTGAAAAAGTTACAGTAAGCAGAGTTAAAAGGTAACTAGGAGAAAATGCCAATAACATGTATAATATATGATGGTTTATTATTAATTTTATACAGAGTTCTTTGAAAAAATTATAAAGACAAGATATTAGAAACCTCAAAAAAGGACCATTCACAAGAAAAGAAATACATGTGGTTAAGAAATTTAGGCACAATTCATCAACCTCACTAGGATAGGAGAATAAGTATTAAAATAAGAAGATATTATATATTAGACTTAGAATGTTGAAAAGATTGATAGTATTTTTGAAAATGTGGTGAAAAGAGCAAGTTCAGATACTATCCAGACATATACTCTTTTTGATGCAATGCATATACTCTTTTTGATGTCGGTGTGTAGCTCTCAAAATATAAAATTCATTCACTCTCTGACCTAGAAACCTCACTTCTAGGAATCTCTCCTATCAAAAATCTTGCATTTATATAAAAGTCATATATACTGAGTAATAGCAAAAAAAAAAAGAGCAGAGAGGATTTTTTCAGTTGCCATTTATAGAAGCGCAACTCAATTAGTTTAAGCAAAACATTAACAACAAAAAAAGGAAAAACCATATATCCATTAAAAGAAAACAACAGGAGAAAGAAGAAAATTTATATATATGTATATAAATACATACACACATACATATATGTATGTATATGATTATTTATAGATACATATATGTATATGTCAATTTATATGTATATGTACGTATATCTATATATATTCTCAAGACATATTGTTAGAGAACATTTAAAAAACAACTCAAAATGGTGGAGTAGAAGGACGTGCTCTCACTTCCTCTTGCGAGAGCACTGGTATCAAAACTAACTGCTGAACAATCATCGACAGGAAGACACTGGAACTCACCACAAAAGATAAACCACATGCAAAGACAAAGAAGAAGCCACAATGAGATGGTAGGAGGGGCGCAATCACAATAAAAATCAAATCCCATAACTGCTGGTTGGGTGACTCACAAACTGGAGAACACTTATACCAGAGAAGTCCACCCACTGGAGTGAAGGTTCTGAGCCCCACGTCAGGCTTCCCAACCTGGGGGTCCGAAAACAGGAGGAGGATTTCCTAGAGAATCAGACTTTGAAGGCTAGCGGGATTTGATTACAGGACTACGACAGGACTGGGGGAAACAGAGACTCCACTCTTGGAGGGCACATACAAAATAAAACCCCAGAAAAACAACTAAATGAAGTAGAGAGAGGCAACCTTCTAGAAAAAGAATTCAGAATAATGATAGTGAAGATGATCCAGGACCTCAGAAAAAGAATGGAGGCGGAGATCGAGAAGATACAAGAAATGTTTAACAAAGACCTAGAAGAATTAAAGAACAAACAAACAGAGATGAACAATACAATAACTGAAATGAAAAATACACTAGAAGGAATCAATAGCAAAATAACTGAGGCAGAAGAACGGACAAGTGACCTGGAAGACAAAATGCTGGAATTCACTGCTGTGGAACAGAATAAAGAAAAAAGAATTAAAAGAAATGAAGACATCCGAAGAGACATCTGGGACAACATTAAATGCAACAACATTCGCATTATAGGGGTCCCAGAAGGAGAAGAGAGAGAGAAAGGACCCAAGAAAATTTTTGAAGAGATTATAGTCGAAAACTTCCCTAACATGGGGAAGGAAATAGCCACTCAAGTCCAGGAAGCGCAGCGAGTCCCATACAGGATAACCGCAAGGAGAAACACGCTGAGACAGATAGTAATCAAACTGGCAAAAATTAAAGGAAAAGAAAAATCATTGAAAGCAGCAAGGGAAAAATGAGCAATAACATACAAGGGAACTCCCATAAGGTTAACAGCTGATTTCTCAGCAGAAACTCTACAAGCCAGAAGGGAGTGGCATGACATATTTAAAGTGATGAAAGGGAAGAACCTACAACAAAGATTACTCCACCCAGCAAGGATCTCATTCAGATTCGACGGAGAAATCAAAAGCTTTACATACAAGCAAAAGCTAAGAGAATTCAGCACCACCAAACCAGCTCTACAACAAATGCTAAAGGAACTTCTCTAAGTGGGAAACACAAGAGAAGAAAAGGACCTACAAAAACAATCAAAAAACAATTAAGAAAATGGCCATAGGAACATACATATCGATAATCACCTTAAAGTGAATGGATTAAATTCTCCAACCAAAAGACACAGGCTTGCTGAATGGAAACAAAAACAAGACCCATATATATGCTGTCTACAAGAGACCAATGTCAGACCTAGGGACACATACAGACTGAAAGTGAGGGGATAGAAAAGATATTCATTGCAAATGGAAATCAAAAGAAAGCTGGAGTAGCAACACTCATATCAGATAAAATAGACTTTAAAATAAAGAATGTTACAAGAGACAA
>NC_041217.1:117758860-117761730 GCF_002837175.3 Physeter macrocephalus
CAAGCTTTAAAAGACACAATAGACCAGATAGATTTAATTGATATTTATAGGACATTCCATCCAAAAACAGCAGATTACACTTTCTTCTCAAGAGCGCACGGAATATTCTCCAGGATAGATCACATCTTGGGTCACAAATCAAGCCTCAGTAAATTGAAGAAAATTGAAATCATATCAAGCATCTTTTCTGACCACAACGTTATGAGATTAGAAATCAATTATAGGGAAAAAACCTTAAAAAACACAAACACATGGAGACTAAACAATATGTTACTAAATAACCAAGAGATCACTGAAGAAATCATAGAGGAAATCAAAAAATGCCTAGAGACAAATGACAATGAAAACAAAACGATCCAAAACCTATGGGATGCAGCAAAAGTAGTTCTAAGAGGGAAGTTTATAGCAATGCAAGGCTACCACAAGAAACAAGAAAGATCTCAAATAAACAATCTAACCTTACAGCTAAAGGAACTAGAGAAAGAAGAGCAAACATAACCCAAAGTTAGCAAAATGAAAGAAATCATAAATATCAGAGCAGAAATAAATGAAATAGAAACAAAGAAAACAATAGCAAAGATCAATAAATCTAAAAGCTGTTTTTTTGAGAAGATAAACAAAATTGATAAACCATTAGCCAGACTCATCAAGAAAAAAAGAGAGGACTCAAATCAATAAAATTAGAAATGAAAAAAGGGAAGTTACAACAGAAACCGTAGAAATACAAAGCATCCTAAGAGACTACTACAAGCAACTCTATGCCAATAAAATGGATCACCTGGAAGAAATGGACAAATTCTTAGAAAGGTATAACCTTCCAAGACTGAACCAGGAAGAAACAGAAAATAAAAACATTATAATTACAAGTATAGAAATTGAAACTGTGATTAAAAAATCTTCCAACAAAAAAAAGTCTGGGACCAGATGGCTTTACAAGCGAATTCTGTCAAACATTTAGAGAAGAGCTAACACACATCCTTCTCAAACTCTTCCAAAAAATTGCAGAGGAAAGAACACTCCCAAATTCATTCTATGAGGCTACCATCACCCTGATTCCAAAACCAAAGATACTATGAAAAAAGGAAGTTACAGACCAATACCATTGATGAATATAGACGCAGAAATACTCAACAAAATACTAGCAAACAGAATCCAACAACACATTAAAAGGATAATGCACCATGATCAAGTGGGATTTAACCCAGGGATGCAAGGATTCTTCAATATCCGCAAATCATTCAATGTGATAAACCATATTAACAAACTGAAGAGTAAAAACCATATGATCATCTCAATAGACATAGAAAAAGCTTTTGACAAAATTCAACACCCATTTATGATAAAAACTCTCCAGAAAATGGGCATAGAGGGAACCTACCTCAACATAATAAAGGCCATATATGACAAACCCAAAGCAAACATCATTCTCAATGGTGAAAAACTGAAAGCATTTCCTCTAAGATCAGGAACAAGACAAGGATGTCCACTCTCCCCACTATTATTCAACATAGTTTTGGAAGTCCTAGCCATGGCAATCAGAGAAGAAAAAGAAATAAAAGGAATACAAATTGGAAAAGAAGAAGTAAAACTCTCACTGTTTACAGATGACATGATACTATACATAGAGAACGCTAAAGATGCCACCAGAAAACTACTAGAGCTAGTCTATGAGTTTGGTAAAGTTGCAGGATACAAAATTAATGCACAGAAATCTCTTGCATTCTTATACACGAATGATGAAAAATCTGAAAGAGAAATTAAGGAAACACTCCCATTAACCATTGCAGTAAAAAGAATAAAATAGCTAGGAATAAACTTACCTAGGGAGAGAAAAGACCTGTATGCAGAAAACTAAAAGACACTGATGAAAGAAATTAAAGATGATACAAACAGATGGAGAGATATACCATGTTCTTGGATTGGAAGAATCAATAATGTGAAAATGATATACTATACTACCCAAAGCAATCTACAGATTCAATGCAATCCCTACCAAATTACCAGTGACATTTTTTACAGAAATAGAACAAAAAGTCTTAAAATTTGTATGGAGACACAAAAGACCCCGAATAGCCAAAGCAGTCTTGAGGGAAAAAACAGAGCTGGAGGAATCAGACTCCCTGACTTCATACTATGCTACAAAGCTACCGTAATCAAGACAATATAGTACTGGCACAAAAACAGAAATATAGATCAATGGAACAGGATCAAAAGCCCAGAGATAAACCCACGCACATATGGTCACCTTATCTTTGATAAAGGAGGCAAGAATATACAGTGGAGAAAAGACAGCCTCTTCAATAAAAGGTGCTGGGAAAACTGGACAGCTACATGTAAAAGAATAAAATTAGAACACTCCCTAACACTATACACAAAAATAAACTCAAAATGGATCAAAGACCTAAATGTTCAGCTAGACACCATCAAACTCTTAGAGGAAAACATACGCAGAACACTCTATAACATAAATCACAGCAAGATCCTTTTTGACCCATCTCCTACAGAAACGGAAATAAAAACAAAAATAAACAAATGGGACCTAATGAAACTTAAAAGCTTTTGCACAGCAAAGGAAACCATAAACAAGACGAAAAGACAAACCTCAGAATGGGAGAAAATATTTGCAAATGAAGCAACTCACCAAGGATTAATCTGCAAAACATACATGCAACTCATGCAGCTCAATATCAAAAAAACAAGCAACCCAATGCAAAAATGGGCAGAAGACCTAAACAGACGTTTCTCCAAAGATATACAGATTGCCAACAAACACATGAAAGGATGCTCAACATCATTAATCATTAGAGAAATGCAAATCAAAACTATAATGAGGGCTTCTCTGGTGGCACAGTGGTTGAGAGCCTGCCTGC
>NC_041217.1:117762053-117762952 GCF_002837175.3 Physeter macrocephalus
ACAATGAGGTATCATCTCACACCGGTCAGAATGGCCATCACCAAAAATCTACAAACAATAAATGCTGGAGAGGGTGTGGAGAAAAGGGTACCCTCTTGCACTGTTGGTGGGAACGTAAATTGATACAGCCACTATGGAGAACAGTATGGAGGTTCCTTAAAAAACTAAAAATAGAATGACTATACAACCCAGCAATACTACTACTGGGCATATACCCTCAGAAAACCGTAATTCAAAAAGAGTCATATACCAAAATGTTCACTGCACCTCTATTTACAATAGCTAGGACATGGAAGCAACCTAAGTGTCCATCAACAGATGAATGGATAAAGAAGATGTGGCATATATATACAATGGAATCTTACTCAGCCATAAAAAGGAATGAAACTGAGTTATTTGTAGTGAGGTGGATGGACCTAGAGAGTGTCATACAGAGTGAAGTAAGTCAGAAAGAGAAAAACAAATACAGTAGGTTTACACATATATATGGAATCTAAAGAAAAAAAAAGGAAAATGGTCAGAAGAACCTAGGGGCAAGATGGGAGTAAGATGCAGACCTACTAGAGAATGGACTTGAGGATACAGGGAGTGGGAATGGTAAGCTGGGACATAGTGAGAGAGTGGCATGGACATATATATACTACCAAATGTAAAATAGATAGCTAGTGGGAAGCAGCTGCATAGCACAGGGAGATCAGCTCAGTGCTTTGTGATCACTTAGAGGGGTGGGATAGGGAGGGTGGGAGGGAGGGAGATGCAAGAGGGAAGAGATATGGGGACATATGTATACGTATGTACATATATATATGTATGTATAACTGATTCACTTTGTTATAAAGCAGAAACTGACACACCATTGTAAAGCAATTATACTCTAATAAAGATGTTTAAAAAAAAAA
>NC_041217.1:117763360-117766933 GCF_002837175.3 Physeter macrocephalus
AACATCACTAATTATTAGAGAAATGCAAATCAAAACTACAATGAGGTATCACCTCACACCAGTTAGAATGGGCATCAACAGAAAATCTACAAACAACAAATGCCGGAGAGGGTATGGAGAAAAGGGAACCCTCTTGTACTGTTGGTGGGAATGTAAATTGATACAGCCAGTATGCAGAACAGTATGGAGGTTCCTTAAAAAACTAAAAATAGAATTACCATATGACCCAGCAATCCCACTACTGCACATATACCCAGAGAAAACCATAATTCAAAAAGACACATGCATCCCAATGTTCATTGCAGCACTGTTTACAATAGCCCAGTCATGGAAGCAAACCAAATGCCCATCGACAGACAAATGGATAAAGAAGATGTGGTACCTATATACAATGGAATATTACTTAGCCATGAAAAGGAACGGAATTGGGTCATTTGTAGGGGCGTGGATGAATCTAGAGACTGTCATACAGAGTGAAGTAAGTCAGAAAGAGAAAAACAAATATCGTATATTAACGCATATATGTGGAACCTAGAAAGATGGTACAGATACACCGGTTTGCAGGGCAGAAATTGAGACACAGATGTAGAGAACAAACGTATGGACACCAAGGGGGTAAAGCGGAGGGGATGGGGGGGTGGGGTGTGATGAATTGGGAGATTCGGATTGATTTGTATACACTAATATGTATAAAATGGATAACTAATAAGAACCTGCTGTATAAAAAAATAAATAAAATTCAAAAATTCAAAAAAGTAAAAAACAACTCAAGTGGCAGAATAATGCTAGTATAATTGCATCTACTAATAGGAAGCAGCAGAAAGAACAAACACCATGTAAGTGCAGGGTGTGTGCAGGTGTGTGTCTATGCATAGAAAAAGGGCTAGACTCTTACTAGAGGTTACTTTGAAGGAAAAATGGCGGCAATCTTTCACATTTTTAAATTGTAGTTTACATATTATTAAATTCTTCCCCTACAAAAATCATAATATTCAAATATGAGGTTTTTTTAATGCAAGAAGAATCATTTAAGGAAGAAATGATGTTATGGTAGCACAGAAGAAGAAGAAACTAACGCCAGGAGATAATTCCGAATCTGGAGCCTAAGATACAGTCCCTGCCCTTTGGGACATTAAGGGGGATATATATTTCTCAGGTGGCCATGACACAAGTATAGAGGTCTGTAAGAGAAGTGAAAACAAATTGTAGGAGAAGTCAGGAGAGAGCTATTACTTCAAATATGTCACCTAATAATTCATGTTGTTCCACCACTTAATGTTGAGAGGAAAATTCAATTCATTTGAAATCATTTATTCATATCACTAAACTGAGCAGCATATTGATTTTGATATTCATTTTCACTATATTCAAGAGGCCTTCAGTGTGGAGCCCTTTCCAGTTTGAACTTTCCCCGAATCACCCGCGATTCTACTACCGCTCTCTGAATGTAAGAAAGCACAGTCAGAGTAGAGGGAGAGGGTGGTTTTGCTCAGTTTAGTTGACTGTAACAAACATTTGTGTGCCAAGTACTGTGCAAGGGCTGGAGAGGGGAAGATGAAAGTTCCATGTCTTGATGTGAAGACACTTGAGATCTACAGGGAGTGCAGAGCTACACGCTGGGCCTGTGCTCAGGGCCATGTGGGAGGAAGGGGAGCCAGCAGCACTGCACTCAGCGTGGGAAGGAGGGGACTGGCCAAGAATTCTGAGGAGGAGCAGCCATTTAAGGGGAGAACAACAGCAGGATTTACTTGGGGGAAGGAGGTGTGGAGGGCAGGTCCATGGGTGTGAGACACGCAGCTGCCTATGGAGAGACGGAATCCACTGTGTCCGGATTGTAAATAGTAAGAGCGAATGGGGAAAGAGATGGGTGGAGGTGAGGTCAAAGAGGTCAGACTCTCCAGGGCTTTGAATGGAGAGTTAGAGAATTTGCGTTTTATACTGGGTGGGATTTGAAGGGTTTTAAATCGCAGAGTTAGATTTACCTTATAAATGGATCTCTCTGGTGTAGGATAAGAGAAGAGAGCAGAGACACCAGGTAGGAAACACTGGCAAGAGATCCTGATGTCCCGAACTAAAGTGGTAACAGCAGGTAGGGGAAGTAGACATGGGTCTGAGAAACTCTGCCTAGATAGTCAATTTACTAGACTTGACTTGTGAGGATTAAACGAATTTATATATAAAAAGGTCTGAGACCAGTGAATGGCATATGGTAAACTGTTTGGTATTATTATTCTTGGATCCACTATGTTCTCTCTGCTCCTTAGTACTTTCTGCTCTGACTTCTTGGACCATCTTTCCTCTGGTGTCCCTCCCTCTGGTCCCTCCCTCACTCTACTGTTCCTATCACGACACATTTGGATGGTGTATATGCTCTCTCTGGCTGTGAGCTGCTAGACTGCATGTCTGTGTCTCATCTGTATTGCCTTCCCCAGCACCCAGCTTACTACCTTACTCAGGGTATTCAAGACATTTTTGGTGAAGGGTAGGAACCAAAGCCCATAATATCTTACAGTACTATTTTTAGCTCAAAAACATGCCTTTTAGGTAATAACTTCAGTGTGGACACCCATTTTCAAGTTCCTGTCCACAGCTCTTAGTATGTTGTGGGTTAAATCATGTCCTATGTGTTGGTGCTGTGATCTCTTATTCTAAGGTGGAAAATCTAGGTCATCCAAGCCTTTGATTTCATCATCAGCAGGTGACACTTTAGAACAGCCCACCATGTTTTAACTTGTGCCCTGGAGAGTGTGGCTCAGCCCTCACAAAACAAACACACTCTCCACCACTTTCAGGCTGATATTCAAAGAACTGAGAAATTCCATTTTCCCTGAGGTAGTTAGAATGGCCCCCTAAAGATGTCTAGGTTCTAATTCCTGAAACCTGTGAATGTATTACTTTACAGGGCAAAGAGACCTTGAAATTGTAATTGAGGATCTTGCAATGGAGAGATTATCATGGATTATTCAGTCCCAATGTAATTAATTACAAGGGGTTTTATAAAAAGAAAAAAAGGAGGCAGGAGAGGAAGAAAGGAGATGTGACAATAGAAGCAGAGTTCAGAGTGATGTGGGGTCATGAGCCAAGGAACGTGGACAGCCTTGCACACATCTTGCTGGAAAAGGCAAGAAAACAAGATTCTCTCTTAAAGCTTCCAGAAAGACCAGTCACAAAGGACCTTGCCAGCCCATTTTCAACTTCTCATTCCTGAACTGTAAGAAAAGTAATTTGTGTTGTTTTAAACCAGTAAGTCTGTGGTAATTTGTTACAGCAGCAGCAGTGGGAAGCTAATACACTCCCCTAACTCAAATCTCATTGGTACAAACAATATCCAGTTTATTTGTTCCCTTTGATGTAGTTCCAATATCTCAAGAACTGCTCTTACATTTCATAGTGTCAGAGTAAGCATGACTCTTCATTCTTTTTATGATTCTAACCAAGATATTGCTGTAGCATCAGCCCAAACAACCCCAATATTATAAATTTCCATCTATTCTTTTTTTTTTTTTTTTTTTGCGGTACGCGGGCCTGTCACTGTTGTGGCCTCTCCCGTCGCGGGGCACAGGCTCCGGGCGG
>NC_041217.1:117766972-117811193 GCF_002837175.3 Physeter macrocephalus
AGCGGCCATGGCTCACGGGCCCAGCCGCTCCGCGGCATGTGGGATCTTCCCGGACCGGGGCACGAACCCGTGTCCCCTGCATCGACAGGCAGACTCTCAACCACTGCGCCACCAGGGAAGCCCCTCCATCTATTCTTAATATGTTAAGTCAATTTGACCCAAGCCAGTACTCTGAATTTTTGCCAATATTTTTGGAACCATTCTTTGAATGCAAATTTGATAGCAGCTATAATCCTCACCCCTCCCCCTTTTCTTTAGCTTTCATTTTGTGTTCAACTTATTTGTTTACCTGGTTTTTTTTTTTCTCCTTAGACTGCACTTAGTGATAAAAGATACTTCCTTAGACCACCAGCATTCAAATCATTTCACACTTTTTGTATCAACAGTTGAAGAATAACTCTGTTGGTCTTTCTAAATAATTCCATTCCCATTTCTTGATGAGCTTAAAAGAGACAAGCTGTTCAACTCATAGACTTTTATATTAGAAGCTTCTCAGACCTAGAAAATTCTGTCCTACTTGGTAAGATATTTATTCTAAATGTAAATTGTCCTTACTAAATTGACGCTCTATGCTCATGATCCGGTTTTTCCTAGCAGTTTTGGTATATCTTTATATGCCAATAAAAACCTTTCTTACTGGTTCTTAGGTGAGAAATATGCTCAGTGTCTCAGACATCATCATCAACTGTCAACTTTTCATTAACTTAAAAGTGACACTGTGTTCCAAAACCTGTAAAATTTTAGAGCATAAAAGGAAGAGAATGAAAGGAGGCCATGGAATATGTGCTACCTGACGTTCACCTAGGAGCCTGGGGTCCAGCTCAGCCCCTGTCTGGTGCCTGCCATGAGGCCCTCCTCCCTCCCTCTCTCCCTTCCTCCCTTCCTCCCTTTCTAGAGCCTCCCCTATATGCCTTTCTCAGCAACATGTGCTCTAGTGGCAGACTTCTGGATATCATGCTTCAGCAATACTGGGGCTCAAGTGACAGACTTCAAACAGGATGCAGCCTTCCTGAGTCTTTCTGCAGACACTCTAGGGGCTGTTTTGTCCACAGACATCAGAGGTGAAACTCTTCTGCATAACAAACCTATCTAAGGCAAGTTTACTAGTCAAAACAAAGTGAAAGGAGTAAGGACATGAAAAGGTGATCAACATCATTAGGAAAATCCAAATCAAAACCACAATGACATACCACTTTCCACCCACTAGGAGAGCTATAATTTAAAAAATAGAGGGTAACAAGTAATCGGCAAGGATGTGAAGAAATTGGACCTCCATAAGCTGCTGGCTAGAAAGTAAAATGATGCAACTGCTTTAGCAACAGTCTAGCACTTCCTCAAAAGTTTACACATAGAGCTGTCACATGACCCAGCAGTTCCCCTCCTAGGTACAAGAGAAATGAAAACTTATGTCCATGCAAAAATTTCTGTATGAATGTTCATAGCAGCATTATTCATAATAGCCCCAAAGTCAAAACAACCCAAATGCCTATTCACTGATGAATGAATAAATACAATGTGGTATATCCATATAATGGAATATTATTCAGCCATGAAAAGGAATGAAGTACTGATACATGTGACAGCATGGATGAATCTAGAAAACATGCTAAAAGAAGCCAGTCACAAAGGACCACATATTGTATGATTCCATTTATGTGGAACATCCAAAATAAGCAAATTCATAGAGACAGAAAGTGGATTAGTGGTTTCCTAGGGCTAGAGGGGGCTGAGGACCTGAGGGATGACACTTAAGGGGTATGGGGTCTCATTCTGGGGTGCTGAAAATACGCTAAAATTAATTATGGTGATGGCTGTACAACTCCCAATGTACTAAAAGCCGCTGCATCGTACACTTTAAATGAGTGAATTATACAGCATGTCAATTATATCTTAACAAACCTGTTTTATAAAAAAGAAGTGGAACAAATGAATATTTCCCACCAGATTACATCCTGAGCTGCATCACTGGTTGCATAACCCATACCACCTCCTCCACCAGCTCTCCCTCTGGCTCCACCTCCTCTTTACTTAGGACCAACAGAATCAAAACCAGCAGCAGCTCCTAAGAGACACAGTGCCAAGCTGGCCAGAATTTTGTATGTTTTGTTTGTGAAATAATGAATGGCAGAGGGCATTTGCTTAATCCTGCTGGCTTCTTCCTGAGAAGTCCTGCCAGAGCCCAACTGCATATCATTTTTCATTATTTCCAAGGGGATGTTCACCATAAATATTTATTTCTGTTACGTTCCACGTATGCTCTAAGGCTTCATTCCACTACGTCAACATTCATGCATATTTACTTCTGTTGATTTCTAGTCATTTCTCCGGGGCCTGCCCTCCACAGAGAGAGGTGACAGCTGATTGCCTTTATGACATTATCTGAGTGTTGTCTGAGTTAAGCCTACTTAGCCAAATTGTCTCCAGCCTCCCCTTTTCACTAGCTAATCCTCCTGTCTTGGACCTGAAACCCCCATTATTAGCCTCTCCTTTGGGATAAGGCACAGAAGTCCTCCTTGAACTATAAATGTGCCTTGGAAAGGAAAGCATAATTATATACCCGCATATATTTTTCCCAATACAGAGTCAAATACAACAGTTGCTCAATAATGTTTTTCAAGAATGGGTTGGGAAGGTCTGGGGCAAGCAGCACAGTCTAGGAAGGGTTTGCTGTGTTGATAACCTCAGCACTGGGAAGATGCACAGAGCCAGGGAAAGCCTCAGGGCAATGAATGTCTGTTTATGTGGGTCACTGAAAGAGAGAAAAGGACCATTAATGGAAAGATGAAGTTTTAGTGTAAGAGATCTTTCACTTAATTTACACTTTTGCCTGGGATGGGCCCAGACTCCTTTTTTTCCCTGGGACAAGAGCCTTCTTTCTTTTATTCTTTTTCTTTTTTTTTTTTTTTTGCGGTACGCCGGCCTGTCACTGTTGTGGCGTCTCCCGTTGTGGAGCACAGGCTCCGGACGCGAAGGCTCAGCGGCCATGGCTCACGGGCCTAGCCGCTCCGCGGCATGTGGGATCTTCCCGGACCGGGGCACGAACCCGTGTCCCCTGCATCGGCAGGCGGACTCTCAACCACTGCGCCACCAGGGAAGCCCCTGAGTCTTCTTTCTTTATTCCATCTTAATGCAATATTATTCTACTACTATTGAACTTCTGTCATATTTCAGTGATAGTAAAATTAGCCTCTCTCTCCCCTTGGGTATACATCGGCTAATAAAGATTTGCAAGAGCCCCAAGATTCAGTAGGGTGCAGGAGACTACCTAATGAAAGCAGAAGACCATTCTCATCTCAAGGGCTCCATTTCCAAGGGCCTCAGCAACATTCTGAAGTTTACTGGCATATGAGGTGTCAAATAAAACTCACATCTCATATACAGCACATTATTAAATAATGATTACGTCTCAAAGTAGGAGCTGAACGTGTTTCATTTTTTCCTCTGCTGTTAAATAAAGAGGGTTGCCCTCAGCGGCTATTGACAAGTACAAACAGTCAAATCAACACTGTGCCTGGCTCTGAAATTAAGTGGCACCTCTTCTCCCCATGCACAAGCTGCTCCATATGTCCATTTTTAAATTATTTCTGATTGTTAAGATCAGCAAAGGTGAAATATTCATGATTGTGCAGTCTAAAGCCCTCCATTCTGAGCTCTGTTTTCAGTGTTTTTAATATACGGTGCTTCATTTCAAGCAACGTACAGACAGAGGGACTAGCTCTGCTTCTCGGGGGATGTAGAGGTAATTCTACATCTAAACTTCTTGAAGTCTTTGCCTCTTTGGAAATGAAATTCTCAAATTAGGCTGACTGAGTCTTGCCAGTTTAGGTTGTACTTGGATCTATTTATAAAGTGAAGAATGACCACCCTGTGGTGTCAATTTGACGATATAAGACAGCTCTAGTTTGATTACATGTCTAAATATTATCCTAAGTTTTTCAATAATAGTTTTGGCTGTCCATTTTTTTTTGCCTAAGTATGCTAATTAGCACATCACTACCTAAAATAATAATGCTTCTGCTAGGTACCAGAAAATATTTAGCCCTATTATCTGATAGAGAATTGTTTTCTGTTTAGTAGGACTATGGTGTAATGATACCACCTCCTTGCTGGTCATGTTGGGTTTCAAATGTGAAATTACAAGATAAGAGAGAAGTACTAGAAGCTTCTGATCTATCACTGAACAAGGCCACACCTGAAATATGCTAGAAAAAAATGATCGTGTCATGATCCTATTAAAAGGCTTTCCACATCAGAATACATTTCTACAGTCTAAATCTTTAAAAAATATCAATATTAATAGTACTACTTAATAGCTTAGAGACACTCAAGTTGTGCATATAACTCCAGCAATAGTAAAAGCTCACTGTAATATGATCTATTATGCCACTGACCACAGTTATGTTAGGTTCTGTCAACTCTAAGACTCCACACAATGAAGGCCCAAGATACCATGGTGTTACCCTCGAACACAAACATCTAAATGTTCCTTAAACATCCATTTCTGGGTTTCTTTTGCTACCTGCATGTTTGATCTGCATTTACATTTCTGTATAATTCAATAAACAGGTTACTTTCTTGTAGTATAAATGTATAAATGCTCACACTAAATAGTGAAGCCACACTGAATATTAATTCATTTATTCCCCTAGACATTCAGTCAATACTGTAGTGGGTTGAATTGTGACCCTCCAAAATTATGTCTACCTGGAACCTCAGAATGTGACCTTATATAAAATAAGGATCTTTGCAAATGTAATTAAGGCAGCATTGAATGGCTTCTCCACTGGCAACTCCTGCTTGCCGATTGTCTTTGATGGGCCAGTTATTCTTTCTGCCCCACTTCCTTGAATTCTTCTGCTGGCTTCATTTATTTTAGTGTATAGAGCTTAAAGCATACTTAACTTCATGTCTGTTTCATGTTATCTGGCCTGTAAGTGTAATTTAAATTTTGTCTATGCTCAGATACAGATTCAAATGTTTTAGCTGAGAATGTGTATTTTTTTAACATAACCATATAATATTCCTTCATTCTGTCCTATACATTAGAAATATCACAATATTATTCACTCACTATTTTTCATTCATTAACTTTTGCTTGCTTGTGTTATGGTGGGAAGAACACAAGTTGTAAAAGAAAAAAAAAGAGCTAGGTTTGGAGCTATTGTGGTGTTGGGCAAGTTATCTAATCTTTACTGGCCTCAGTTTCTTCTGTACAACGGTGTTATAGATTGAATTGTGCCCTCCTAAAATTCATATATTGAAGTCCTAACCTCCAGTACCTCAGAATGTGAACTTATTTGGAAATAAAGTCTTTACAGGGGTAATCAAGTTAAAATGATTTACTAGAGCCCATTCAGGTGGGCCCTAGTACAATGTAACTGGTACCCTTATAAAAAGGGGAAATGTGGACACAGAGGTAAGCATAGAAGGTAGACGATGTGAAGAGACATAGGGAAAAAAAAAAAAGCCATCTACAAGCCAAAGAGAAAGAGCTGGAAGAGATCCTTTCTTCGAAGTCCTCCAACACCCTAATTTTGGACTTGTAGCCTCCAGAACTATGAAACAAGAAATTTCTGTTGTTTAAGCCACCCATTTTGTGGTAATTTGGTATGATAGCCCTAGAAAACTAATACTAATGGCAATAATAATACTTACCTCAAAAGGTTATTTGAGAAGATTAATGTGTCAGACATTGCTGGTCACTTCCCCAAAGACCTTCACCTTTTCTTACTTGCTAACAGAACTCTGATTTTTCTTTAGGGATCAGGAAGAGATCCCTTGATCTCAGAAATGTGGATGCAAACCTTGGAATAGGGTGAGCATGTAACGCAGCTATGGCTAAGGAGATGTGAGGGGAAACTGCTGGGGGAGGGGTTCTGAGAATGATACTGTTCCTGGATAAGAGAGTCACAGGTGGAGAAACACTGCCCTTTGTCACCCTTTGTCTCAAGGCTTGGAAGTGGATCGTGGGAGGATGTGATGCTTAACACTGACATTTCAGAATGTAGGAATGCTGGGGAGGGCAAAAGTATGAGAGAGATGCTGAAATGATCAGGAGCTCTGATTTCATTGATTGGCTGAATCAACTTCAGCAGCTCCCTGTATTCAGTCTGCTTGTTATATGAGGAAAAGAAACTTCCCTGGCATCTGAGCCAGGGATTCTCAAACTGAAGCAACAGGGCTGCTATTTCATACTATGCACTCATTAAATGTGGGCTGCCTTTCCCCTTTGATCTCTTGTCAAAGCCTCCATAGCTTTGTTCCCCATTCTGCATGTTGAGGTTTACTCATTTAGGGTACCTGGATATCCTGCTTCTCAATCTTTGGTTTCATTAATTTGGAAAAATTGTATGTAGCTTGTTCATAAGCATATTTTGTTCTTTTCTTTTCCTTTACTCACCTCATAAAATTTGCTTCCTTCAGTCAATTTTCCCTAAACTGATTCTCCTTCTGTTTCAGCTCAACAAAATGATTTAGTCTCCCTGGTGTTTGTGTGACTTAGAGCATAATCTCTTGGGATAAGGACCTTGCCTTTTGAAAGTTTTGCTTTATAAAGCATCATGTATACATCTGGGGATTTACAAATTATAGATGGAGCATGCCCAGGGCTTTGGGAGTGTCTTCAGTAGAGAATGGATGGGAAAGAGGCTGGAATCATCGAACAGGCTCTGGCCTTTTCCACCAAGAGGTCAGTAGTTTAATTTGGCCCAAGGTAATAGCAAGCAGAAATCCAAATGAGAAAAGGCTTGGACGAGGAGGCAGGGAGGAAAAGAAAAGGAGTGCATTTTAAACTAATTTCCATTTAATACTTTCATTACTGCCAACACTAGAACAAGGGAAAGAGAGAAAAATATGTGCCTTCCTCCTCCTCCTGGAGCCCCCCCCACCACCCTAGTAGTAATCACTGCATATTATTCCAGGAAATGTTTATGAATACGTGCCACGTATAATTAGAGATAATGTTTACTAGTATTGCCTTTTTATTTTGTATAAATGGTTTCACTGTAAATACTATTCTGCAACCTGTTCCTTTACTTCAAAATATATCTTGGATATTTTCCCACATCTATATACATTCCATAAAAGATGAGTAAAAGATGCCTGAGTGGGCTTCCCTGGTGGCGCAGTGGTTGAGAATCCATCCGCCTGCCAAAGCAGGGGACACGGGTTCGTGCCCCGGTCCAGGAAGATCCCACATGGCGCAGAGCGGCTGGGCCTGTGAGCCACGGCCGCTGAGCCTGCGCGTCCGGAGCCTGTGCTCCGCAACGGGAGAGGCCACAACAGTGACAGCCCGGCGTACCGCAAAAAAAAAAAAAAAGAAAAGAAAAGATTCCTGAGTAAAAGATGAAATTACTTTCCCAAAATTTTCCTTCAGGAAAGAAGGATAATTATTTTGGAGTTCTTACAATGTCTCTCAGATCATGGAGAGCTTTCCTCATTACTTAATTTTTTAATTTAATTTTTATTTTATATTGGCGTATAGTTGATTTACAATGTTGTGTTAATTTCAGGTGTACAGCAAAGTGATTCAGTTATACATATACATATAACCATTCTTTTTCAGATTTTTTTTTCCCATACAGGTTATTGCAGAATATTGAGTAGACTTTCCTGTGCTATACAGTAGATCCATGTTTATTATCAATTTTATATATAGTAGTGTGTATATGTTAATCCCAAACTCCTCATTTATCCCTCCCCCTGCCACCTTTCCCCTTTGGTAACCATAAGTTTGTTTTCTCATTACTTAATTTTGAACAAAAGATTGGTTTTTGGGAAAGATGCATCAGCCTACAACAACCTCATTCAACCGTAATTCTGAATGCTTATTGAGGTTTCCTGACGGAATTGCTTAAAAGGGGGGGTAAAGAAATTGATCAACTGATCAGATTACTTTTTATTCCTGAGTGTAAGAACTCAAAATTTCAAGCCTGATATTGTGTAAACAAGCCTTTCAAAGATCTTTTAATAAACAACAGAATAAGTAGTTGCGCTGTGAAACCCCACATATACCCTTACAGAATGAGTGATAGTAAAACAGTTTTCCTGATGTTATGTGAACAGGAACTTGTGGTTTAGGATAAAATTTCTAGTGAGAGCATCATATGTGGGCCAGCAAATGCTGCATCTCAAGTAATAGATGGAAATAAGTGAAACGTACTCTGAAAATTATATGTTAGATGGCACAGAAAGGAAATCCAGTTTGTTTAATATTTAAATAATTTAAATAATACTGATTCAAGAAATGCAGAAAGTGGAAACATTTCCAAAGCAATTATGTTATCTTAAATGTGAATGTGTAATTAGATTAATAAATTAAATATAAGTAGACATTTGACTATTCCATTTATAACACTAAAATCATATACATTTTAAGTAACCAAAGCCTTTAAAAAAGAATCCTCACATTGAAGAATATGAGACTGCTTTCTATTCTAGGAAACTTTCTATGAGAGCATAATGGAAGATCTACTCCATTCTTGAGGGCTGCCTGGTATTCTATAACAGAGGTACACCATGGTTTATTTTGCCAGTTGTCTATGATGGCCATTTATATTTTATGTTCTGCAATTACAAACAAGATTGCAATCAGTTTCCTCAAATGTGTCTTCATGCACTCTTGCAAATATGTCTATGGAATAAATTCCTGCAAGTGTAATTTCTGGGTCAATTTATATTATAGTTGAATAGAATTTTCTATTCTTCCTTTATTTTCTTTCTTCTTCACAAGGAGGAGTTCTATTAGTATAGTGCATTTGTGTTACACTGTATGTGGCGGTCAAAATCCGCAAGGGAAATGCTTTATTATCATATATTTTCACTCTGAAGTCCATAGGGCCCCTTCCCCTCCATTAAGCCCAGCACACAGCAGGATCCCACTAGAGGAGGACCTAACAGAACTGAGACTCTGGGAGCTGCAAATCTGGAGAATGACTCAAAAGATAAAAAGACCATCTGACGAGGGAAAAACCATGGAAAGCGGAGGTAAGAGAGGACATAGAAAAGGAGATCAGAGCAGAGGCTCCCTGGTTTTTATTTGAGCTGAACTCTGTGTAGTCTGATAAGGGAGCTGAGAGGCTAGAAAACATATCCTCTGGGTTTTGTGTACATTTTATTTCCAGTAATGGGACTCTACCTTCACACTCTACCAGATATTATGAACATTACTAAGAGGTGATCATAAATATTGCCAAAATGCACTCCAGAAAAGCTATTTCAAATTCCTCCCCCACCTAAAGTTTTTCCCTATACCCTCATCAATGTTTTCTATCATCAAACTTTTAAATTATTGCCAATTAGTGAAAAATAATATCTCAGTGGTACTTCTTTATATATGTTTAAGCATCTTTTCTTGATCATTGACCAATTCTATGTCTTCTTCTTTGCCTATTTTTTTTTTGGCTCCTGTTGTTTATATTTTTCTTATTGATATGTAAAGAGCTTGTTTCATATTAAGGAAATTAATCCTTTATCTGTTAAGTGGGGCAAATTACTCCATCTGTTATTTATCTTTTTATGTTGTTTAATTAATTAATCAATATTGCTATCCAGAAGATTTATATTCTTAAGTAATCAAATTTATCAATTGCTTTTCTTACAGATTCTGTTGTGAAGTGCTGTTATATTTTAATGCCAGCTGGTTAATGTATCAGAACACGGAAAAGCAGTCAGAATCTCATTCTAGCCACTTACCAGGAAAGCAATTTTGGACAAGTTACATAAACTTCAGTAATTTTCTACCTCTACGGAGAGGAAACTTTATCATCTGTCTCCCTGTTTTTCTCTGCTGTCCTGAGAACTGAATGAGGCAAAGTTTATCAAAGGCTCTCCATCCTACACAGTGTCCATGAATGGTAAAGTAGTTTAGATCTGCAAATGAAGGATGAAATGTGACGGATTTTTAGAAACTGAATTCCTCAAAAATAAACACTTGAACTAGGAAAAAGTAATTCAAATTTGTGGGATCAACTATATAAATTTCAAGCAAGGCAAAGAGAGGATTTTATGAAAGCTTCTTTCTCTTGTTGATCAAAGCTCCACCAAACCATCCCAGATACTGTAAGCTATCAGATCATCTTAATGACCCTCACATTCAGAAAGTTCCTTCAAGTGTCTTGTCAGTCATGGAGACTGGTGGTTAAGAAAAAACCTAACCACTTACTCTTTTTTAAAATTTATTTTTTAAAATTTAAATTTTTAAATATAATTTTAAAGATTACTTTCCATTTACAGTTATTACAAAATATTGGCTATCTTCCCCGTTTTGTACAATATATCCTTGAGCCTATCTTACATCCAACAATTTGTGCCTCTCACTCTCCCACCCCTATATTGTAACCCCCCCGCCCCACTGGTAACCACTAGTTTGTTCTCTGTATCTGTGAGTTTGCTTCTTTTTTGTTATATTCACTAGTTTGTTCTATTTTTTAGATTCCACACATAAGTGATATCATACAGTATTTGTCTTTCTCTGTCTGACATTTCAATTAGCATAATGCCCTCCAAGTCCATCCATGTTGCTGCAAATGGCATTATTCCATTCATTTTTATGGCAGAGTATTCCATTGTGTGTGTGTGTGTGTGTGTGTGTGTGTGTGTGTGTGTGTGTGTGTGTATACACCACATCTTCTTTACCCATTCATCTGTTGATGGACACTTAAGACACTAACCCACTAACCACTTACTCTACATATCATAGGGGTTTTAACCAACTGAGAACAGAAAGAACAGCCATTTGGTGATTACAGTAGAGCATCAGCTTTACGGGTGATAAAAAGCATTGGAGAACGTGGAAGGACTTCTTACCACCTTCTCTTGGGACCTCACTGCTCTCACTTGGCCACCAGGTACAAGCAGAAATGCAGAGACCAAGAGGGCAGTGCCCTGGTTGGGCTGCCAGAAGCAGCTCTTGTGTGGCCTGTTTGCTGCATGGAGTCACAGGGGCAAAGCCCTCAGAGTGGGACAGACTGGTGCACAGGGCATGAGAGAGCTCAGCCAAAGGGTCTGTGTTGTCGCTTGCCCTTGAACAGCCTGGTCAAAGACACTCAGGCTTTCTACATTCTCCCCTGTCAGATGAGGCCCTCCCTTGGGGAGAGTGAGGACACTGAGAGAGAGGAAAGAAGGGTCATTTTTAAAAAATATTGCCCACGTTGAAGAGGTGCTGATAGGAACTCCCTTGTCTTCTATTGGAAACATGAAGAAGGAGAGACAGAGATCAGTATTCATCCCCTAAGATTATGGGCTTTGATGTGGACGATCTTGGCTTTGGATCTACTGACCCTAGCTGGGTACCATTAGGCAAGTTACTTAAATTCTCTGACCCCTAGCTGCCTCCTCTCTAAAATGGGACATGAATGCCTACCTGCTGGGGTAGGGGAGAGAATTCAAGAGACAACACATGTAAGGCTATTAGCAGAGTAACTGGAGCAGAATGTGAACTCAATAAATGTTAGTCTTCTTTCTGTATCACCTAAATCTTTTACAAGGATCAGGCTTAGTTTTGTTCCTTCACCTCAGTGAAGGCAAACAGTCACAGATTAACCTCCCATCCATGGTTTGGTTTCATGCTTTTGAGGCTAAACAATACCATTTCTTTTATCTTTTTCCACCTGGGCCCAAATTTTCCAGTCTTGGACATTACCATGGCCCTCTTCAGAACTCTCCTCTATTCTGCTTCATTTCTCTTAATTTATGGAGCAACAGACTGGATGATGGCTCGTCTCCCAAAGACCCAAGAAGATCCAACAGGCTCAGGTTCAACAGACTTTCTTCCTCTGCCCCCTCCTCCCCCTCAAAAGCTGCCCACAGTTACATCTCATTCCCCTCCAGGAACTGAAGAGTCCCTTTCTTTGAATTTCTGTGGTGTGAATGACTCCTCATTTCCTGCCATTCCAATATTATAGCTCTCCTTTCCTCAGAGAATCCTGAATTACGGTTATTAATACTCCTGACTAGGTCCCCTGAAGAAAGCAGACCATCTGGCACCTTTGGTAAGGTTCCAAATTGTAATTGTTAGAAACGAATCCCCCAAAATAAATTAAAAATAAAGAACTAGTACCAGACTTTTCTGTTTCTTCACGCATGTGAAGAAGGCAGATGGCAGAATGGCCTCAGCATTGGAGAAAGCTCCCACCTGAGGCCACAGAGCAGTCAGCTTTCAAGGGCAGTGACTTCAGGATGCAGACATATGGAGAGGTCATTTGTTTCTCATTTACCCAACAGGTAAGAATATGGAAATAGTCTCAGTCCATTTGTTTGATGGGCCTCCTAAGCCAGTAATAAACAAATCAATACAATTAGTTTTGGCTCATCATCATTAAGGAACCTTCACTGTTGGGACACAATTTAATTATACCTCTTGCTTCACAGGAAAGGAAAGCTCTCGAGACAGGTGGTTTCTCTTGGGATTGTAGCAATGTGGTCGGGAGTGGGGTGGCTCAGTGGCAGTGTCTTTGTGACTCCTTGAGAGTGGTGTGCCTGTGTAAGGCACAGCTAGGTCCTGCCCAGGGTTGTTCTAAGTGCTCCGGCTACAAGTTCTTGGGGATTCATTTGAGCAAATCTGCATTCTGTGTGAAGCTCAGATATAACAATGCTAACAAATTGAACAATGCATAAAGATTAAAATAAGGATGTCTAATCCAGAAATGAAATCAAACCAGAAGCCAGAATGCCTGGTGTGGGTTCTCCATGTCCCTCTGTGATAGTGACAGCATTACAGAGCTGCCTTGTGCTTCAGCTTTTCCAGCTAAGTCTCTGGCACATTGTGACTAACAAGCAGCTAATACTCTGTAAGTGAGACCTGTGGACTCAGTGTTGCTGGTACAAAGCACTCTTTGGACCACAGTTGATGCTCCATGGACTTAAAGATTTGCATAGCACCTGTCTACATCTCAGATGGATTGTTGCATATGGACAGAGGAACCGTTTCACATCTTTCCACTTCCTCCCCTCACTTCCAAGTAGAACTCATTCTTAAACCTAAAGGGAGGACTGTCCAATTAGAAGAGTTGAAATTTTGATTTGGAAGTGATCTTAGACATACCAGTGTGGCCAACATCCAAAGTTTCAAAATAGGAAACTAAGGCACAGAGTAGTTAACTTATTTGCCTAGGTTACCCAGCTTGATGTGAAGAGTGTGGTACTTGAATCTAAAGCTCAGTTGGAGGGCTCCCTCTGCTACATCCTAACAGCAAGTCCCTATTTCCAAAATTCCCTGCAAAGGAAGACTCTCAAATAACAAAACTTGTTGAAAGTTTAACTTACTATCTGAACTTGTAGTACTTTCCCACTGGGTTCCACAGAGATCATCAATGGAGAAAAATCATTTGTCTAAGATTATGCAGCTTCTAAGCCAGTAATCAATTAAATATATATGTTTGGAGTTGATTTTATATCTCTTTCCTTTTCAAAGTCCAGTGAGATAAATGTTGATTTAAAAATCCATATTTAAACATATGGAAGGGTTCTACAACTAGATATTACAACTTGGATGTGAGTTACCTAGGATAGCCTCCTGACCTTTATCAGCTGTGACAAAAGTGAGAAATAACTTTTTTTCTTAAGCTAGCATAATACAAGGGTTGATTGATTGTTATAGGACATAGCATTACTTACCCTGACAAATACATGAAATTTTTCATACCATTGGCAGCCATAGCATACATTCCAGCCAGAGCAAGAAATTCCCCCCTTAAGCACCTAATTCATATGCAACAAGATTATGACAAGGATACTGTAATTTTTATCACTCTTCTCTAATAATAGTAAAATTCAATCTTTCTATTATTCTCTCCATTTTCTAATACCAGTAAAAATGTGTATTAAGCAAGTACCTAGCACACGCACACAGTGTGCACTCTGTGAAGGTTAATCTTAAATGTCAACTTGACTGGGTAACAGGGTGCCCAAACATTTGGTTGAACATGAATCGATAGACTGGGTAAAGCAGATGGCCCACTCTAATGTGGGTGGGGCCCACCCTATCAGTTGAAGGCCAGGATAGAAATAGAAGACTGATCTTCCCCTGAGTAAGAAGAAACTCTCCCTGCCTGACTGCTTTGAGCTGGGACATTGGTTTTTTTCCTGCCTGTGGACTCAACATTGGCTCTTCTTGGGCCTTGGGCCTGTAGGCCCTTGGACTGGAACTACATCATTAGCTCCCCTTGGTCTCCAGTTTCCAACTGCAGATCTTGGAACTTAGCCTCCATGCCAGGAGAGCCAATTCCTTAAAATAAATCATATATGTATATATTTATATATGTATATATCTATTCTATCCTTTTGGTTTTGTTTCTCTGAAGAACTCTAATACACACCCAATGAGTGTTTGTAAATGAATAAATGGATTAGAAAACTTAACTCAAGAGACTTGATAATATCAAAATTTCTTCCAAGAAAAAAAGCAACTTTACTTAAAAATAGGATTCTCCATTAGAATGTCAGAAATGAGATTTCTAGATATTTAAAGAGGTATGGAGTCTAGAAAGCATAGGATGTGGTTAAGATATCATTTAGGTCTCAAAATGGATAGGAAATGTATTAGGAAAATGGAACAAGAAACACATTCAGAAATCCTACTACCAAGATTGAGTCAAGGTTGTGATAAACACCAAGACATTTTGACAGATATTATACATTTGAAAGATGTCATAAAGTTGCAGAGATTTACAGAGATATGAGCATAGACCCTACTAAAAGCCTGAGCAGAGATGAGAAAGGAGCTCTGATGAGAAAGGGAAACAAATCTGGAGGTGTGCGACATATACATGAAACTGCTCATATCCTCTGAGGAAATGGCCCTGCACATATGTAACATTTTCAGATTGTGGAGATTCTTGATAAGTTTGTTGATATCAATTTGAAAAAGTTCTGAATGACCAAATTCAATACCTCTTCTTCTTTAATGCACATGTTGAAAGGACAATGTGGACCAAATAAATAAATCAATATGTTAAACATGTTTTGAAATCAGAATAAACTGTATAATAAAAAGACAGAAATCATACCAATGTCTGCACTGTCTTTTATTCTGAAGAGCTGAAAACACACCTATATATGTTATCTCATTTAAAGCAGGAAGACAGGCATTCCTTTCAGACAGTCCAAGAAGGCTTACATTTTAGAAAACGAGAAGTTGTCAAACTAACAGGGCACATTTGAGAAATAATCAAAATCAGGAATCAGTACATGGAGATCTTAACATAAAATCAGGAGCAAAGGATACACTTGAGCAGAGACACCAGAGCTGAAGAGATGACAGTGGTAGTTTTTGTGTCTTTCTTTAAAACCAAGATCACCTTTCTACTTCTGGTATCCCCTAAATTCCCTTGTTGTACAAGTCCCACTCCAAAGGCTATTTTTTAGTGTTGTCCCCTCATCAGTTTTTCTAGGTTTCTCTAGTTGTGCCCCGAGGCCACGTCTTTTGGACTTTGCCAACTCTACACGGCAGCATCTACCTCTCCAGCCACTTGAAATACTTCCAGCACAAATCGTTTATTCTTTACTTCCAAAGACAGCATTCAGTTTTGAAAGATTACTGAATGGTATAAGCAACTGTAAAAAAAAAAAGAATCTAAAATTGAACTTAACAGGGAGTAAAATGATATATAAAAGTAGGTCTAGTGGTACTTTAAAAATAAGTCAACAAACGTAAGAAGATGTCAACTCTCTGTTCTGTATCCCTCACTCATCCCTTTGCAGGCCCAGCCCTTGGAGTGAAGTAAGGGTGTAGGATTAGAGGCAATTCAGAAAATTCCAGGGCCCCAGGAGATGACCTCTCCTTGCAGGAGAATCAGCTAGTTGATAGGACAGGTGATGAAACATGGCTTATGAATGACATTACCCTGCAGCAGATCTGCAGTACCCCAAACTTCCAAACCCATGTGCTTATTAGTCTTACGTATTTATTTAACCTCCACGTTTCCCCTTTATTCATTCTCTTATTTTGAGTCCATCTAGATTCCCGCTCAGTACTTCCCTCAGGGTGGTTTATACTGTACGCTAAGTAGTCCTATACCATAGCCTACTTCCATGCCCAAGTTAGGTTTGCATAACTACTTCCTTGTGTTACCATGGTGTTATAACATGAAGGGTAGCTTGGTTTCCTAAGACATTTTGTATGGCATGGGTGGGGTTCAGTGTTGGTGATAAGCTACTGCTGATCAGTTTTCTTTCAAACCACTTTAAGTTTTTATTATCAAATAACCAGATACCTAATTTTCAATAATAGATAATGTTTTTTCTTTTTAATTTTTACTAAGCTCATATTTTTTGGTCTGTATTTTTGTTTCTTTTGGATGTAAGCCTATTTTTCTCACTCAAGCCTACTTATTCTAAAGCATCATTAAATGTACTACTTTATTTTACTTCTCATTAATTACGTGTTTTATTTATCCAGTGTAAGGCTCTCTTGGTAATTTTGTTGGCCTAAAGAACACCAATAAAATTATTCCTGTTCATTAACTCACTGGGACTCCAGTCCATTCTTAGAAGGGCAACAGGTTAACTCATTGTCAGGGAAAGAGCAAAGATCATGGAGTGAGAAAACCTAACTAGCCACCGTGTAGGTTACTAACTTCTCTGAACCTTAGTTTGCTCATCTGTCAAACAGGAATAATAATATATGCTGCAAACGCCACGGGATAGTGTACATTAAATTGAATATTCATATCAGGATGTTAAATTGGAAGTTTTGGCTGAACATTCCGCTTTCATAGATAATAGATGCCAAAGTGATTTATGAGACAGACCAGTCTGCAGGATTTGAAAAGGAGACAACTAAAACCAATTACATGGTCTTAAGCAGGTCAACTACACAGAATATAAGAGGCTTAAGACAGGAAAGAATGAGTGGGAATTTCAGCATGAGCTATGCTGTGAGGTCCCTTCCCCAAAGGGGTGTTTACCCCTTCACAGCCAATCAGGTGAAAGGGACTTTCACAGGACCTCTTGGAAATTTGGTATCTGTCCTCTGCAGCAGAGGAGATGTAGTGGAACTGGCATCTAACATTCAGTGGCAATAATGAGTTGAAAAGTGTCTCCCAGAGTTCCTTGGGACAATAGTTGTGTGAGTGTGTGCCTTAGATTAAACATAGCCCATGTAAGCAAGGGAACCAGAATGAGGTTGTGTTAGCTCCATTCCGTCCCTTTGAGATGGGAAAACTCATCAAATAGAAGCTGGGAGTGGGCCTCTTATCCACCCCCCTCCAATTCCTTGGGACTATGGAAGGAGTAGGGAACTAGTCAGAGGAAAATGAATCATCGCCTATATCAAGAGAACTGTGCAGTTGGGAAATTCCTGGCACTGAGGGTAGAAGGGGGATTCCAAAGAAGCCATGAAAGTGTTCAATGAGAAAAAGTGTTTTAATATAGGCCAGGCCCAGAGAGCATGAGGCCAGCCTACAGCAGAACTGGCCATGCAAGAGCTTGCCTCTCCTCCTTACCTCTTGCTCCAATTCCAAATGGTCTATAAATAGCAGCTAGCTAGTGCAGAGGGAAGCAAGAGAGGAAAAAGGAACCAAATGCATCACATTTCCAGGCTGTGGGCCCACTGGGAAGAGAAAGAATAGCTGTAATTTTGAATGAAATTAGGTTTGACTGTTACATGGGACTGGACATCTCAAGTACCAAATTGTGACAGTATTTTGTTGCTTAAAGTGACAAGAATATTTTTATTTCTTAAAAGGTATCAGAAAACCCATGGGTATATCCAAGTTGAGGTTTCATCTGGCAGCAGAGGAAAAACTGAAAATAAAGAGAGAGGTGACAAAATAATTTTATCATTACATTCCACAAGTTGTTAGCTTTCAATGTATTTGAGATATATATACACACACACACACTATATATATATATATATATATATATATAACAGTATAAAAATGTTATATAAAATATTATGCTAAAAATTGAAGCATCTACAGAGACTGCAATGTAAAATAGATGGGAATTTCCAAGGTCAACCCATCATGTGCAGATTTTCAAAAAACTGTTCCTGGATCCTAGAACTTAATCCCCACTTTGAGAATCCAAGAGGGTCTAGAGTCTGGTGCAAGGAAGAGAAAGAATGAAGGGATTTCATCAGAAGGCTCTTGCTTTCCTAAATCTCCACCTCCCCACTTCTACCCCAAGTCTGATGAGGGGAAAGCCAGAAGATCACTGAGAGATCTATGGGCTGTGTTTCCTGGTCAGGAGCTAGAAAAGACTGATGCCTCACTAACGGCTGATTAACCAGCCTCCCCTCCCAGAGTCATTCTGGGGAGGGATATGAATGTTTCCCAAGGAGCAGAGGTGAGTCATATAGGAGAGAGAGCAAGTGTAGGATTTTCTTGCATCATCCCTAGATGATGTCTGCCTAGAAGGCTCAAACCCAGCATATGTACCCTCTAGCTCCTAAGGGCTGAGAAAAGAGCCACAGGAGACCATCTAGACTAGAATATGCTTAGGAACATGCTTAGGATGAGGGTCCTCAGAAGGAGGGGCCCAGTGGGGAACCTCTGAAGGAGCCATGAAACCTTCCTCAACCAGGCAGATCACCTTGAACCATCTGTCAGGCTCAGAGAACTAACAGCCAAGTAAGAACTATCCAGGTAAGGATAGTGCAGTACTATCCCCTTTAACCTTCCTCCCACCTCTTGTTCAACCCTGAGCTGAGGTGACCTTAAATAGCAGCTATAAGATGAGAAAAGAGATGAGCAAAGGAGAGTAGAGAAAGGGGCTCAGCCCATGGTCCCCTCTCAGACTGCAGAGCTCCACCTGGGGAAGGGGAGAAGACTGAATGCTAACTCACGTTCAGAGTTTTGATTATTCCTTAGAACTGGAAATCACAATTACTGAATTGAGACTGTATTTGTGACTTCAAGGCATTTTAGGACCATTTTACCCTTGAGTGAGCAGAGGAATTATGGAGCCTACTAGAATTGTCATCCAGGAGCAAGGAAAGAGAATCCCTCTCCAAAAAAACAAATGTAAAGGGACGGTAGAAAACAAAAGTTGCATTTTGATTGTATAGTAGTTGACAGCATACCCCAATGCTAGAACAGCCCTGGCACATAGTACGTATTCAATAAATATTGTATTTACATATATATGTGTGAACACACACATACACCTGCAACTCTGGAAACTATAAAGCTTCCTACAGTAATACCTCTAAATAAGTACATTGTCATAACAATTATTAATGGTGGTAGTACCCAGATCCCTGCGATCTTGATAAATAAGGTTTGCAGTGGAAAGCATTCATCCATTCATTCACTAATTGAGATGACAAATGTTGACTAAACAACTTCTTTATTCCAGGTACCACGATGGGCAGTGAAATATAATGATGATGCAGCTCCTGTCTTTACAGATCTCACTGTTCAAAGGGGGAAGACGGATAAGCAAACAAACAGTTGGTTCCAGAGATCTTGAAATTTTGACCAGGGAGAAAGAGAAAGGAGAAGAAAGACGATCACAAAAAGTCCATGAGTGGTATTTGCCCTGGGCTTGCTGAGTTCTGAACAGCCAGCAGCCAGAATAAAGGAAAGCATGGGCTGGGGAAATAATGGTACCAGCAAAGAACCAGAAGCATTTTGCTCTCTTCACAAATTAGTGCAGCACTGGTTCTGGAAGTGGAAGCCAGGTTACACAACCATGGACAAATGACAGATGTCAGAATGAGCTAGAATGGATGGCTGGGGAAGTAATGGGGGTTGAAAGCCAGAATGCCTGGAAATTGTCTTACGTTGTTTTGCGTTCATTCATGTAGTCTTTCATTCAATAAATATTTATTAAATGTTGGTTCTGAGCCAGCCTGTATGCTCTGGGATGTGGGCTCTGGAGAACTGTCCATTGGAAGCCCACCCTGATCTTCCTGTTCCTGATCTTCCTGTTCCTTCCTGTTCCTGTTCCTTCCTGATACCTCTTCTTGCCAGGGCTTCTTGTTCTACTCCTTTCTTAAAGAAGACAGTACATAGTCAAGCAATTAAGAACAGGGGCTTAGAATAAACCCTATCTGAATTTTGTCTAGGTGCCTCCAGTCAAATCATTTAATTTAACTGAACCTCAGTTTCCTCATGAGTTAAAAATGCTATAGTAAAAGTACCTCCTCAGAGAGCGGTTGGGTGGATTAAATGAAACAATGCATGTGGAGGCATTGGCACACTTCCTTCCACACAGGAAGCCCTGGATAAAGGTTAGTTATTTACCATGATCGTTCTCTTTGTTTCTTTTCTGCTCTGCTCCCTGGGAAATTGGGCACTTTATTCTACTCACTACAAATGCTGTGGTGTTTAAAATATTCCAACTTTGTGAAGCATTTAATATTGGTATGCGGGATCTTTTCTCTTTTTTCCTCTTAATCAGTGTTACTGTTAACAACTCAGAAGCAACACAGTGATCATGACTCCAAAAGGATTGAAATCTCAGGGGCTCATAACCTTTCAGAAAATGAAAGCTTTCTTGGGCTGAAATTCCAAATGCTGGCTCTTACTGCAAAGGTGAGGGGGGGTGTGTGTGTGTGTGTGTGTGTGTGTGTGTGTGTGTGTGTGTATGTGAAGAATATTTGATAAAATTCTCTTTGACAAATTTCTGAGTCATTGGAGCATGAAAAAAGGTGTTTCTCATCCCTTGAAAGAAATTCTGGGTGCCTTTTTCAGTGCATTAATATCTCAATAAGCAGCTTGATTTTAAAATGTCAAATTTGCCGCAGAGCTTGGTTCTTGGGTAGGACAAATGCCTTTGATTTGTTTGAAGAAATTTGATTTGGAAATAGCCAAGTGGTTAGTTGTCGAGACTAAGGCTTTGAAGTCAGAGTATGGATTTCTATTACAGGCCTTTGCAAAGCCCCAGACATTTGCATGTAAAATATTTCTAGAACTTTTGCATATGCTTAGTTATTAAAATAAGCATGCTTAATGCATTTATAAGATCCCATCTGTCACATACACAGTGCACTTTAAAATGTTACCCAGTGAGGAAATATCGTCTTGTTGTTTAACCTTAATCAAATAGGAGAATGAACAGACAGTGCTGATGAACTATGACTGCTGAAGTCCTAAACGCACAGTTGTATATAATTCTGTACATTGTGCATTGGGAACCTGTTAAATAATAGCTCATATGAGATCTCCATTTGAAAGAGACGCAAGAATGTGGAGCTGAACCAAAGAGAGTCAAGAATCACTCAAGCATAAAAACAGAAGTCTAAAAGGGACCTTGAAAGGTTAAAACATCCAGTCCCTATCTGAAGTTACAGACTTGTGGGATGTTAGGACTGGGGAGACCCAAGGGAGATCACCTACTATGAACCATCCATTTGCCAAACTCAGAGATTGTTAAAACCTTATCTGTGTTTTGCTTTCAGATTTTCAGAAGAGAAAATTCTACAACTTCCTCAAGCAACAGATTCTTGTGCTTAATCATCAGGAAGTTGCAACTACCTTAATTTCCTACAATTAGGCCTAATTTCTTGATGTGTGTGGATTTAAAATAACAATACACCATACATCTCTGTTAGCGACTAATGGTAGAACATGACACTCTAACAAACTGTTAGAAATTGGATATAGTTAATTCAGAGAGGAGAAAACTCACCAGAGGGGACCCAACCAGAGTTTTTCAACAGATTCACATTTACCCTATAATGATGCAGGATCCGAACGGTTAAAAGGGAGGGTTTGGAGTAGATGATCTAAGTTCGAGCTCTGTCCCTTACAAACGGTGGAAGTGGGCAAATTACTTATCTTCTCTAGTTCTCTATTTCTTTGTAGATAATAGCAATGGATAGTATTGGAATGATGCTTAAAAAAAGACTCAGAAAAGTGTCTAGCGTATTGAAACACCCACTGTATGGTGTTTTGATTGTGGTTGATATTATGGTTATATACCATATTTGCAGGGTAATAAAGGATACTGATTACCTCTTGTCATTACCTCTATCATCTCTAACAAATATGTTATTTTAAGCTATATACATACATAAGAATTCACTGCTATAAAGAGGGTTTGAAGGACTAGTATTTGGGGCAGGAGTGAAGGGACTCTTTTCTTCTTTTTTTTTTCCTTTTTGTGGTACGCGGGCCTCTCACTGTTGTGGCCTCTCCTGTTGCAGAGCACAGGCTCCGGACGCGCAGGCTCAGTGGCCATGGCTCACGGGCCCAGCCGCTCTGGGGCATGTGGTATCTTCCCAGACCAGGGCACGAACCCGTGTCCCCTGCATCGGCAGGCGGACTCTCAACCACTGCGCCACCAGGGAAGCCCAAAGGGACTCTTAAACAGATTACTGAAGGATCTTTTTCCTCTTTCTTCCTCAGAGATCAATTAAGTATGACAGCAGCTGGAGTGTACTATGCATCCCATGCAGGGGAATGGACTAGGTGATATTTTGGTATCTTTCTAGCTGTGATTTCCTGACCTTTGTCTATCCAACATCATCTTTGAATTCCATCTTATTTTCTTAGTTTCATGAAGCATTAATTCGTGTTTACACTTAAAAGAAACTTAAGAACAGATATAGAAAGCCACATATACACGGCTTGTGTCCAATCGCAAGATCCAGTTATAAGAAAAAGCTATTATTTTAATCTTTTTTCAGCAATACAGAGGAAAAGTCTTGCTTGTTATCACTGGAGATTCTAATTTATCTGGGTAAAATGAAGTCTAAATGATTATTGATAGTGGTAACTCTTATGCAAATCTATTTCGGATCAGTAGTTGAATGTTAATTTGCACCATAATGAAAAGCAAATCCTCTAACTTCTCACTCTCATTATTTAATACAAATTGATGTCACAACATGACCAGTAAAGAAAAAAAAAATCTTTCTCTATTACTTCCATTTGTTAGTTTCACACATTTAATTATAGACTTGGGAGTTGTCAATTTTGTTGCATTTATTAACCAACAACTATAGACAACTTCACTACTTTCAGGTCAGTATGTTATATAAAAAATGTGACTTTTTTTTAACAGGTGGATTGACCAGTAAAGGGATAAAAAATTTGGATAAGGGTTTGATACTCACATACTCAGGGGAGTCCTTACAGGCCATACATCAGGATCTTGTTTGATTGTATGATGTTTTGTGAGGTTTGGGGAAAAAAGAAGAATGTTGACTTTGTTTTTCTATACATTCCAGTGACCAGCCCCTCCCAAATCACTTCTTGGAGTAGCCTCTTCTAATGATGTGAAGATGTATGTGGAGTGGATAGTATTTCAGTTCTGCTGTATGTCTCCAGAATACCACTTTAAGCGTGTCACTACTGTGCTGAGGAAGGTATTATGAATTATTGAACAAGAGGAAGAGCTACAGCCACAAATCTGAACATGAGAAGAAGGTCAACCAGAGAACAAAAATCTATAGCCACATGACTGTAAAAAATAATAGTACTGGGAATATTTTGATTTTAGAACAGAAAAAAAACATCATTTTGTCTTAGGGGTAGTAAAAGCCCATTCCCATCTGAATGGGAATTAGAGATACTGGGCCTGATGGCAAGGAATCTGACTTCACTGAGGAACTGAAGTCTCTCTAAAATTACCTACAGTAGATCAACCAGAACAGAAAAGCCTGGATACATCAAACATAGGACAAGCATTGGTTCAATCTGGGATTCAACAAAATTTCCTCAGAAAGTAAACCAAAAGGGCCTCCACAAAACAGAAAAGGACATGTTTGCAAAAGCTCAGGACAGGTGGTCTACATCCGGTGAAGAAGAAACTTCCCTACCCCAAACAAAACAACCTTTGACAGCATGACATGATAGAGATGGCACCTGTAAGGTGGGCCTACGATACGCTGAGACTTCATTTAAAGACCATAAAGCAGTTAAAGGGAAATTAGCCCAGACCAGGTGAACAGAATAGGATCAGATGAGGTTAGGAGATGAAAACACACAGGACTGCCCCTATTCTCGTGAACTAGAGGGGTGTTAGAATGAGAGATTGTCATCCACAGTAAGAAACAGGGCCAGTAGGCAGAAGAAACTCACAGCTCCCTTTTCATCACTCCTCCCTATCAACCCTTCCAAGAAGGACCATGCTATGGATTGGTCTGGTTCAATGATATTTTCCTTGGTCACTGGCCCACAGGTGTCACAATGCTGAAGGTAAGTGATCAAAGATAGAGCCTGAGGAAAAGTGGTATCTTTGGAAAAAGGTATGGAGTAAAATGATGAGATACCTTGTCTTTCATGTTCACTGCTTTGTTGCCAGGACTTAGAAGAGTGTCTGGCATGTGATAACTACTCAATAAATCTGTGCTGGGTGGATGAATGACTGAATGAAGCAGTGAGTGGAGTCTGGAGGGCGCTCTTTCTCTTGGTGCAACCCTTGCTCCGGGAACATCTGGAGCAAAGGGCCCCAAGAAAGCTGGGAGAGGAAGCACAGGCCAGCTCTGTCCTGGACAACTAGGACAAACACGCTCAGGCTCTATCTTGAGCTGCTTCTCTTCTCTGAAAAATGTTCTCTTCCAGAGCCAGCCTTCATTCCTTATTAGATGGGTGAGATGCCAAAGGCCAGGCTCCAGTGTAGGCTTAGGGTAAAAGGAAGACAGGAAGCTCCTTACCCTAATTTGCTCCAGACTCTATGTTATACTAAGACCAAGCCACCCAAAAGGATCTCTGCTGGTCCAGGTTGGCTCACAGAGTACCAGGACCTCAGCTAAGGTGCTACTCAGATAGTGGGTCATGATTCCATCTGCCTCTTTTAACATAAAATATAGGACTCACCAAAAACATGCTTGATTAAAACACAGGAATATGGTCTGCTCTCAGCATATCCAGGGATAAATATTTTGGGGTACTTTATAGGTTTAAAAAATTTTTCTATTTGTAGTCAATGGAAAGTAGAAAGATAGGCATGACAATAGGGCAAAGAGCCGGGGAAAAAGACATTACTGGTGTTTCCAAGGAAGCATGTTGGAACACAAGTCAGAAAAGAAAAGATCGAGACAATCCTAGATCAGGGCATCCATGAGAATATTTTTCTCCTGGGTCCAGAGAGGCAGGAGCCAAGGCAGGTGCAGGGGCTGAAAAAGACACTAATCACTAACGAGGATTTCCCTCCCACTGGGTGATTGAAACAGGTCCTAAAAGCCCCTCAACGTGAAGGGATATTCAAGCTACTTGTAAACAACACAAATAGATGTGACGGCAGCCAATGGTCTGGGCTAACCAGCTGTTCATTTTCGTAAAGGGCAACCCGACTTTCAGTTTAGGGTTTTAATGGCAGCTTGTGCCTGATGCCATAAAACCCTGTATCCAAACTGCTCCTCTGAGGAGGGGAAAGAAATTTGTGCAAAGCACAAGGATATTGTTCAGAACTAATGTGCTGAATGGTCTCCAGTCCTGAAAATCATACCTAAGCTCATTGCTTCTCTATGAAAATGGTCCTGTTCCATTAAGGAAAGCAATCAACGGTCTTTTTGAAGCTGGCATGTGTGTGAATCAGAATCAGAATCACTTACATGTTATTTACTTAATGTATTTTCTCACTCTTTTTTCAGTATTTATTTATTATAACTAGGGTACTAGTTAACTACTAGTACCCTCGTAATAAACAATACAAATTTACACTAGAGCAGGAGTCTGCGAACTATGGCCCATGGGTTAAATTCAATGAGTAACCGGTTTTCATATGAGCTAAGAATGGTTTGTACATTTTTAAAGGGTTGTAAAAAATAACAAACAAGAATATGAGACAGAGATCATCAGTGACCTGCAAGACAAAAATATTTACTATCTGGTCTTTCACAGAAAAAGTTTGCTGAATCCTGCATTAGAACATTGTTTATTTTCTTACATCCAGAATTATGAACAATGAAATAAGGAGGACCTAACATGTCACTTTGGTTTGCCTAAAGATTTACAAAGATTCTGTGAAACAACGGAATCCGTCCCCTAAGAGGGAAATCATAGAGACACATAAATTATAAAGTGACCTGTTATGAAATAGTACTATATTAAACAATTGTTACATTTAAATCATTGACTAAAAGCACTCAGATCTCATTTCCTTATTCTGTAAACATTTCTGAAAAATCATCTCAATGATAGGCCAAAAATGACAAAGCCCCAAATTAGCACAAATTCTTATGACTATAGGTACCACTTATTGTGCCCTTACCAGATTAAGTGCTTCGCATACAATATTTCATTGGCTGTTCAAAACAACCCCATGAGGTAGACAGCCTTCTCCTCATTTTACAGCTGAAGTGACTGAGGCTCAGAGGGGTAATAGCATGTCCAAGCCTCGTGGTTAGTAAGCAATGGGACAAGGATCTGGACTCCATTCTAGCTGATCGCAGAGCAAGGGGAAGTAATCTTTGTACAATAATGTCTCCCTTAGAGAGATGCAGTATACTTTATTTTTCACTTTTTTCACAAATACAGCACAACCTGGCCAATGGGAAGTCCTCACATTGCCTGCTAGGTGAAACCTCACACCTTGGGATCTCAGCCTCCTTCCTACGCGTGCACACATGCACACACACGCACACGCATACACGCACACACACACAGCCATCCTGCTCAAGACACAAATGTACCCTTTCTGAAAGTTTAAGAATCCATAAAAGGAAAGCATCTCTTTTCCTTTCATTGTGACTTAAAAAGCTGAGGTTAGGGTTTCTTATCTTCATTTGAGGCTATTTAAAGGGAGAAGCTGTAAATGACAATCATTTTAGTTGAGTGTTGTGTTTCTTATTTTTACTTAAGCAGTGCAGCCTTCCAAGAGGTGTTACTAAAATAAGGTGCAATCCCACAGGGCACCACGTTGCTTGTTTTCTCTCACATGTGTCTCTCCCTCTCCTTTCTTTCTCCCTTCTGCTTGATGTCTCCGCTTTTGCTACTAAATACAGGAGAAAGGAATTAGAAAATACCCTTCAGGCTGGAACAAAAGGGAAAGAGAGCTGGTTGCATCTTTTTGTTTGAAACCTCTAACAGCTCCAGCGCCGACTAGGCCCTCGGTTACTGGCCTGTGTCTCTAGCTGTTCTGGGAGCAGTTTTACAGGGAAGTTGTGCTGTCATATCAAAAGTAACAACTGTAAACTGGACTTACCTTCCTTAAGAATCCAGTTCCTTATCTAGACATATTGCTGTCCACAACAACATTATTTCCCAGACATAGAGTTTCATAATAATTTTATTTTCCTTTCTCCTTTGCCCCCCATCCAATCACCAGGTCATACTGAACCTGGCCGCCTACTGCTCTCCCACATTTTCGCCTGCTTCTCTTTCCGTACTGGCCAGCTCATCACCTGACACCTGGATTATGTCCGAGGGCTTTTAATTTGACCCCCTGTCTTGAGACTCTGCCCCTTCACACCCCACTGCAGCATAATAAAGCTCTCAAAATTCAGAGGCTTAAAGTAGTAACCACCACTTATCGGCTCACATTTCTGCAATGTGGGCAGAGTTCAGTGGCAATGGCTTGTCTCTGCTCCACATGTGTTGGTTGGAGCAACTTGACTTGAGGCAGCAGGAATCAAGCTGGCAATACTGACACATCTGGTGACACTGTTGGGTGGCTGAGCCAGCTGGGGCTACCTGGGCCTATCTCTTCCCATGATCTTTCATCCCCAGGGCCTCTATCTACCTTGCCTCTCTCTCCAGCAGGCCAGAGAAGTTGGACTTTTTTACATGGTAGCTCAGGATTCCTGGAGGGCCAACATGGAAATGGCAATGTCTCCTAGGGCCTAGGCACAGAAGTTACACTGTGTCAATTTTATTTCATTCAATTCACAAGTCTAGCCCAGATTCAAGGGGAGGGGATAAACTCCATCTCTTGATGGGAAAAGTGACAAAATAACATCGCAGAACGGCACGTAGGATGGGAAGGCTTTTTGTGTGACCAACCACAATAAAATAAAATCCATATTCTAGCACTTATGTTTCTACCTTAATGGATTCCAGTCTACTCAAAAATAGAATGGTCAGCCCTATAAAAAGTTAATTTCCCATCTGTAAGTATATTCAAGGACAGATTGGGTGGTATAGGGGCAGCATCAAATCCAACTCTACAATCTACCTTTCCAATAGCATTGCAAATTTGTAAGGAGAAAGATGACTCAATAAATCAAGAAGTATAACTGATTCACTTTGTTGTAAAGCAGAAACTAACACACCATTGTAAAACAGTTATACTCCAATAAAGATGTTAAAAATAAATAAATAAATAAGTAAATCAAGAAAAGTATGGACATATGCCAATCATTTATTTGTGGTGAAGAATCTTTTTTTTTTTTTTTTGGTGGAGAATCCTTGTAAATTCTAACTTCACACTGTAGACCACAATGATTTTCAAATGTTCACCTTAGACTTACCACCTGGAAATGTTCCACCTGTGGAAGCAAACACCAGTGTCTCACTTTGTGAGCACAGTTTCTCATCATACCAGAATTCTCACTCCTTGTCAGACTATACATTCTGGCTAGTGTCATCTTGTCTCCGGAAGTTACTGCTGTGTAACTACTTTGTTTATCAGTCCTACTCCATTCCTCACTCCTGACACTTCTTTTCTCCCACCAGATGAGCTTGTTCCTGTTTCACAAAGACGACCAGCTATTAATCTTGAATGCTTTCAACTTTCTGCTCCATATGTGTCCTTAGCTTTGCCCCTCTCTACTGCCCCCACCCTAGCCCCAGCCTTAGGAAACAAGAAACCCCTCCTATCCAAGGGTTATCCATCCATCCACCCCTTCTCTAAGTTCCACCCTCCCTCATCTTCTCAGTAATACTATTCCATCAATTAAGCCCTAACTTTTCTACATCGTCAACCCATCACTCTCTGAGAACCACTTCTTTTCCTCCAGCTTATAAAATATTCATATTTTGGGCTTCCCTGGTGGCGCAGTGGTTGAGAGTCCGCCTGCCGATGCAGGGGACACAGGTTAGTGCCCCGGTCCGGGAAGAACCCACATGCCGCGGAGCAGCTGGGCCCGTGAGCCATGGCCGCTGGGCCTGGGCGTCCGGAGCCTGTGCTCCGCAACAGGAGAGGCCACAACAGTGAGAGGCCCGCATACCACAAAAAAATTTTAAAAATTTGAAAAAAGGATCCTACTTTTGAGGAGCTTATAAATCACTGGATAAAAGAAACAAGAATACCATGAACAATAATACAAAGTAGGAAAAATACTTTTAAACACTCGGACCAGCTATAAGCATATAGTAAGCATTCGATAAATATTTGTAAATAAACAGTCAGTGCTATAACATAAGTTCATGTTAAGTGTTACAAACACCAGAATAAGGAACTCAGTGGGTGTTTCAGTGTATCAGTGAAGATATATTTGAACTGGACCTGAAAGAGATTCAGACTACCATTGATAGGCATGGAGAAAAATGTTCCAGGGCAAAGCCATGGAGGCAGGAAAACCCAAAAGATACGTGACCAGTTACTTTTGCCTGGATTGGGAGGTTAACCAAGAAGTTAGTATTTTAATCAATAGATCATAAGGAACCAGCAACATTATTGAGGAGTAGCAGGAAAGGATTAGAACTTTGACTTAAGATGAATTGGCAACGGGGTGTTAACCTAGACAGGAGGGGTGAGATTCTGAGAGGGAAAGAAGAAACCAAGTCATGCTTGTCTTTCTGTCAACAACCAGCACAAGGTCTGGCTATCAGTCAGTAGAATAGACGTCTGCCATCTGCTTACGCATCCAATTCCCGCTTCTGGTAAAAGCACCTGAGCAAAATCATCCTTGTCCCAAGCTCAGCCCAGTTGGAGCTGATCCTAGCTCCAGGGGAGAACAGTTCACCCAGGCAAAACCTTGGCCTCAGTGATGGGTTCTTGAGATGGACATGTGACCTGACTTGGACTAAAGTAATCAGAACTTTAGTTTTTGTCCAAATTCTTGGGGAAGAAAGCCCTTGATTTTTCTTCCTCTTGGATTTGGGTACGTATGAGGGAAAAACCTGTTTGAAAATAGAGACAACACAGGAGAAAATGTATTTTATGCTTGTGATATAATAACTTCCTAAGTTGCTTAAGCCATTTTTAGCTGGAGCTTTGATCTAACTTGGAAATAAAAAGGATCCTGGCTGATACAATAAGAGCTTTATTTAAGGAATAAACATAAGAATGGGTGATGATTGGTTCTATATGCAGAAATAGAATAGACCTAGTGGGAGAGGAGGCCAGTCTTTTGTTAGACTATACCATATCATGCCCCATTCCTAGATGCCGGCAGTCAATTAGTTTCACTTAGAATCTCTTTCACCCATGAGCTATGATTCATTTCCACCCAACAGTATTATGATATGTTTCTATTAAGTCAATCACAGAGAATCACAGTACTAGGCACCCAGTAGCAATGCAATCAATCCTTTGATTGATGTGTTGCAGAACCTAAGCTTTAGAGAGAAAACAAGTCATGAAGGATCCTGTTTCCAAAAAAAGTATAGTTTCGCTGCAAATAAAAAGAGGTTAATACTGGAAATGCCACTCAGCTGGACCAAATAATCTCCACTGGGCAAATGCTAGAGAAGCAAAAGGGGCCATTTTCGTTTGTGCTCACCGGAAGCAATGGCTCCATTAATACAGAAAAAAAAAGAAATCAAATACCCGTCAGAACATTTCAAACTTTTTTCATTATAGGAGCTTACGACAAACCAGTCACAGCCACTCAGTATTCCCATGGTGGTATTCCACTGCCAAGGCTTTGGCTGTTCTGAAATGAAGTAACTGCTCTCCTCTGCCTCACCTGTCATTAAATCGGCGGGCTTTATACATCATTCATAAGCCTCCTGGTGTTATTTATTGTGAATCTCCCTGGCTCAAGTCACATTTGATCAACATACTGAGATACAAGTGTTCTAGCCACTAAACAAAACTTTTGTAAGAAGAGAAATGATTTGAAACATGTTCTGGATTCAGCTTTCCTTAATACAGTTAACTGGATTAGCTGCCAGGTATCTGTCTCTTTGTGAATTATGTGATAAATTTGTGACTTTTCCCCCCCAAGGTTCTGAATTGAATTTATTCAATATTTACTGAGCGCCTACACTATGCAAGACAATGTGCTGGATCCTGGGGCAATGTGATGTTTTGTGCTATTAGATATCCTTCAAATCCATAATAAAGTAGCAAAAATGTAAATGAGGAGGACATGAAGGAGGAAACAGGAGGAGGTGTGTTGTGTTAGGGTAGCAATAAACAGGGAAAAAGAAGTCTTTCAACAATAGCCTTTTGTTAGGGAAAAAAACCCCAACAATTTTGGCTAACTCCCAGGCTAAATCATTGCAACACATAACCAGAGGAATTTAAAAGAAATAGATACAATAATTGTTTCCTGCATAAATAATATTATTTTACTACTTAGCTAATAATATTGTAATAATCAGTAAGTTATCCTTCGTGTCACTTTTTCTTTTATACTACTGAGGCAGAAAAAGCAATGATTCGCCATCTGCAAATACAGTGAGAAAGACTTATTTTTTCGTGGGTGATGCCAGAGTATCTCCCTTCCTTCCTCCTTGCCTCTCTTGATTCCGTCCTTCTTTTCTTGCCTCCTTCATTTTTCTACTTCATAAATATTTACTCAAAACCACTAAAAGGTTTAGGAGAAATTTCCATAGTTTTTGCTATTGATTAGAAACCCCTTCTAATTAACTACACTGGCCCTTCATACTCTGGACCTGGAATTCCACAGTCCCTCAATCTCAAATGATAGGTGTCTAGATTCTCAAGTATAACAAGAAAAGACATAATATTTTGGTAAAAAAAATGAGTAAAGAACAGGAACAAAACTATGACTAAACTCCCCATTTATCAGTCCTTTTAGTGGTGTGGGTGAAGGTAGTAGCCTCGAGAGTTTACATCGTTTCATTTACTGCAGGGCTGGTATATTGAGTGATGAGAAGCTGACAAATTTGGGGGCAAATCTCCCTCAATATACTTACAACCAAGAAATACATACCACATTGTCTTTTTGCAGGGTGTTCTATTTAGTAAAATTCAAGGCTAAAGGATTTTTTGCTTCTCACTGTATGAATCGAGAAGGCTAACAACAGGCTCTTCATCAATGTGACCCAAATAGCCATTTAAATCATAGGCACTAAACAATTTGGAAGTAAAGGCTTTATCTAGTTGCTAACCAGTACTTAGGTGAGGGTCTTTGCTCTCTGCTACTTTCATTTTCTCAAGATTTTATGAACCCAAGACTTTTCACAAATGGGCAAACTGAGCTAAACCCATCCTCACTCACTCTGCTTACTGTTGTAGAACTGAAAGGAAGGAGGGTGGAAGGAGGGAAGGGAGGAAGGCAGGGAGGAAGAATGATTGATTCTGGTATATATAATACCATAATTTTAGCAAAAAAGATTTTCAGAAAAAAAAAAAGAAAACATGAGAGTGTCAGCAAGAGCTTGCATAAATACCAATATTTGGCATTTCAACGCAAGTTACTCACTGGTGGAGTTACATAAAAAGCAAATAACCTTATCTGAACACTGCTGTGGACTTTCAGTCAATTGTAATGGAAATTGCATTTTATTTTATTTCATTTTATTTTAATTTATATATTACCTCTTTCTAAAATTGTTTCAGGCATCAGTTCAATCACTATGTATTTAAGTACCTGTATTAAATTCAAGAAACAACTTTTACAAACAACTTTCTCTTAATTAAGGGAGAAAAAAATTGGAGACTATGGGACGAATATAGAATTAATTGCCTGCTATCCCACTAGTCAGGTGACCACTATTGACAAGTTTACATCTCTTTAATTTCTTTTTCTTGTGAGTGAGAGTGTAAAAATTGGAGTCATGTCCTATTCATAATTTTCTATCTCACTTTTTTTCACATAACTTTACTATAGACATTTACTTGATTAACAGATATTTTTCTACTTTACTTTCAATGCCCATTTAATAGTCCATAGTATGACTAGAACATGCTTTATTTAACCAATCCTTTATTGTTGGGTATTTAGGTTATTTCCAACAGGTCTTTTTCCATGGATACTTTTAGGTCTGATTCAAGCCTGGCAGGGATATTTTCATATTCCCTTTCTGTCCTGTGGTTCTTTGGGATAGAGCCTTCCCACAAAGCCTATTTACCCCATTCATATAAGGATTTTTCAGTTCATGCCCCACAAACTACACTGATGCAACATGTTAAGGAAAATGACTCCTGTCTAAATTATCTGATGAGAGATTCTCACTCGAGGCACGAGCATAATAAAAAAAACCCCAAAAAGAACAAGAATGGAAGATTTCATTATTATGGAAAGATGTCTAACTCTTCTGATTACCTATTTGGTTTCTCTTTTGCTTAAATTTCATCAGTTAAATGTCAATTTTCCAAATCCTTGACACTCTTAGGCCCAAAGGTTTACATATGAACAGCTACAATATCTTAGCAAAGTTCCAATAAAAAATATAAAATCTTTCTCATTGATATTAATCTTTAGAATTAGGTAGTTTTTAGATCCTAATTATTGCTGAACACAAAACAACACTGTAAAACTAAAATTAAATTTAAAAGCTAAATCTGAACACATTTTACCAAATTCTGTTTCTTCATATACTCACAATAACTTCATATCCTCATAATCATATTTTTTCACTGAGCCCTATATCATAAAATTTTGTATGTCACCAATTAGACTTCATGTATCTAAATCCACATAGATTAAAAAAATTGACTGACTCTCAATTTGCTGAGTGCTTGTCTCTAACTGTTCACTAATATAAAAAATTCTGCAATGAACATCTTAGCTTTTTTTATTCTTCTAAATGATTTCCTTAGGCTAAATTCCCAGAAGTGTAAATATAGGATTAAAGGATATAGACACTTCTATGTATTGCCAAAATGTTTTTTAACGCAACTGTATTGCTACCAATAGCCCCCAACTTTTTTTATTCTTCTAAATGATTTCCTTAGGCTAAATTCCCAGAAGTGTAAATATAGGATTAAAGGATATAGACACTTCTATGTATTGCCAAAATGTTTTTTAACGCAACTGTATTGCTACCAATAGGATATGAGTTCAGCAGCTTCACCAATATTGTACCAGCAGTGACTATTATACTTTTAAGAGAATTTCTAATCTACAGATGTAAAATGATAACTGCTCATGGGTTTTAATCTGTGTATTTCTATGATTCTTGCTCTCTCAAGAACGCCGGGGAGCTATGTGCTGGATTCTCATTTGGTGAAGTGGTAGTCAGAACAAGCAGATATGTAAATAAAATGGGTCACTCCAGAGCAATTTCAGCTCATTGAGACATCTCTCCTCTTCTAAATAAAAGATGATCTAAGGAGTTGATACAAGTTTGTATCTCCTTATATCTGAGTCAGTGTCATCATCACAATGATTTAAAACAACTATTTGAAATTGAAGGTCAGTTTTTCTGGAGACTAACAATATTCAATCTAGATTTATTTGATATTAAGGCTATTACAAACCACTACAGGGAGAAATGTTTGTTATGACACAATTTATTTCTATATGAGCTTTCTTTATACCAAGAGTCATAAAACATTTTACAGTGATACATAAGCTAATGGTCCCTGTAGAATACTGATTTTTCAATGTTTATTTAACTTGGAATGAAAAATTGGTTGTTTTATTTTCTGGCAGGTAACAGCTAGCTTTCCAACAACTATGTTAAAGAAAATAATCCCAGAGGTTAAGAAAGACCAGAAAGAACATAGACCTGGAACATCATGATTTACCCTCTCCCAGTGCCTCACACAGAACTGAGGAAATGCAACATTGTGGTGAAAACAAAGGAGGATTGGAAAAGAATAGGAAACAATAGCAATCCTCCCTAACAGGGAAAACCTGTCAACCAAGGAATATTTGTTCCTAAAAGAAGTGAAAAACACTCTCTTGTCTTTTCCCAGTAAGTATGCAACTCCTCAGCTGCTTTCAGGGTACTGTTGATACAACATTTAAATGATAAAGTAAGACAATTTGAAGTTCACCATATCAAATACAGCAAGGGCTCCCCAATGAACAAACTAGAAAGAAGAATCAATGGCTGTACTGTTGAATGTTTTAGGCCTCAGGTAGTATTTTCACAAATTAAATTTATAACCAGCTGGCTTGCTTGCTTTTGCTCTTTCATTGAAGTCAAAACATCATAACTCCCCATTGAGATGATACTGACAGTTTTCAGATAGACTTCTTGGCTTTCTCTTTTCTTTTAGCCCCATTCCCTCATCTTAGCATGGAAATTCTTGCTTCCGAGGGAATAAAGGGTAGGTAGGGTTCTTTTAAAAGCACACAGAAGTAAATCAGTTGGTCAGTGGTAAAGCCTTTTATTCTCCAAGGACACAAGTTCAGGAGAAAGCCTCACTGGGTTGTAGGGCAAATGACTCAATATCTAAAATGCAGAAAATTCAATGCATGATTGTTATTTACTTGAGGGTTTCCAAAGTCCTTTGCTAATACATAGTTCATTTATTCCTCCTCCTTCTCCTTCAAATTCCATTCTTTTTAATCTTTTACCACCCGAAGGGAAGAAATGGATCCCAATCAGATTTTTTTTTCCGCAATTTATAGAATGCCTGCTTTTTAAAACACGTTTGAAGCTTTGATAAGATCAAACATGATGGCAAATGAGACTTTTGGCAAAGTTGATGGCAAAAACAAAGAGGCTTTTGGGAGATGGAATAGTGGAAAGAATGCTTCTGACTTAGATGAGGCTAAGTTCAAATCTTAGTTCTGAAGCTAGCTGTGTAACCCTGCACAAGTCACTCATCCTCTTCAACTCTCAGCTTCTCCATCTATAAAATGGAATTAAGAGCTACCTTGTAGGGACTTCCCTGGTGGCACAGTGGTTAAGAATCCACCTGCCAATGCAGGGGACACAGGTTCAATTCCTGGTCCAGAAAGATCCCACATGCTGCGGAGCAACTAAACTCGTGCACCACAACTACTGAGCCTGTGCTCTAGAGCCCGCAAATCACAACTCCTGGGCCCGTATGCCCCAACTGCTGAAGTCTGCGCGCCTAGAGCCCGTGCTCTGCAACGAGAAGCCACCACAACGAGAAGCCTGCGCACCACAGCGAACAGCCCCCGCTCACCGCAACTAAAGGAAGCCCGTGCGCATCAATGAAGACCCAACACAGCCATAAATAAATTTATTAAAAAAAAAATAATATTGTTTTTAAAAAAAAAGAGCTACCTTGTAGAGCAATTGCAATGACTAAATAAGATGATAATGTAAAGATTCTAGTATGATGCCTGTCCAATACAATGTGTGGCATACAGCAGGCAATGAATAAATGGCCACTGGCTCTGTTATTGCTGTTGCCAGGGTTTAGGTTATCACCCTATACTCTTTCATTCTTCCCTGAGAACAGATGACAGCACCCAACTAGGACTCGCAAACTGGGGACTGGTGGCAAATTTGTTAGCAAGATGGTCAGTTCCCTCATTCTTCCACAGGAGTCTTCCTCCCAGGATACCTGCCACAAAGCCTAGTGAACTGGGTAATTAACGACTAAGGCTGTGACCACTTCTTGGGTCGTGATCAACATCACCCACAATGACAAATATTAATTGAGCATTTCAAGTATGTGTTAGAGATAAAATATATTTGTAGGAACCAGCGGTTGTGGTTTTAAATACCTTTCCATATTGATTAATCAGATGGCTTCCTGGAAACATATATAAAAATAAATAAGTCTTCTGAAATTGTTTCAACTGTGTCTGTCAGAAAATTAGCTAAGGCATAAGTCAGGAGAACTGGAAGATTTTAAAGGAAGATGTTAGAGTGAAAGTGGTGCTCCATCAAGGCACACAATGCTGAAGGGATGATCTATAAAGAAGCGGGCAGGGTAGAGAAACCATGGTGATATGCTGTACCCCAGACCTGGCAACAGTGGGGCACTGGAGAAACAAGAGGAGGGGCAGTGGTCACTGGAACACAGAGACAGAAACAACTGTGTGGAGAGAGTGCCTGAAAGGAGCTCTGATTTTCGGTACAGCAACAGAGCCTGCCTGGCATGACTTTGCAAGGAGGGAGCTGGCAGAATAAATACCCCTACCTCATTCTCCTCCCTCCTTCTGATCTCCTGCCAGGCCACCCACTGGCTAAATCCAACCAGAGGGCAGAGAGCAAAAGAGTCCTTGGCTGCAATCCATATGGGCCGACCTCCCAGGGCAGAGAGCTAGGTGAAGATCATAGAGTGGGCCTGGAGGGCAGATGCATGACCTTCAGTCTACCCATAGACCCAGGCAAGATGGAACCAAGTCTTAAGGTGGGAAAGCTCATAGACCAGGTGATCCTTTAGAGCAGGAATTGTATCTTGCTCACTTTGTAATCCTATTGTCCAATAATTACCTCGCTCAGAGTAAGCACCCAACAAATGTTTGTTTTAGGAAGAGCAGTATTGCTTGGGTATTCTTCAATATTGGATTTTTTAAAGAACATTTTCAGTCTGCTACTAAACCGATCAAAAGCTTGTCTCTGCAGAGTCATAGAGAAATATGAAAATAGACAAAGTGACAAAAGTTTGGCATGTGAAGTCAAAACTGTCTTATCTCCAATGAGCTGTGCAAGGCAGCTCTGCACATGAATGCATTCCACAGCAAAGTTTGGCTCCCTCACAGCAAGTAGAAGTTTAAATCCTATATTAATGCTATTGACTGACACAAATGGAGCCCCACAATTTACCTAAAGTAGCAGTGCTTTTAGGTTAACATTTGGAGGAGCAAGTTTAAAGAAGAGTACAAAAATGAAATAATCCTGTGAATTTTAAAGTTAAGCTTCCGCTATTAAATTTTTTAAAACTTTCTATGTTTTTCCTATTAAAATTCTCTGTGGTATTTTTATTTTTGATCAGAAAATGTTAAAATAATTGTACTAGGAGAAAACTTCCTAAATCTTGGCCACAATTTTTACAAAAGCTGACTAAATGTAAAACTTTAGGAACTGTTTAAGCAGGGCAAGTGATGTTGGGTCACAGGTCACACATTGGGATGTCATTTAGGATGGTGTATTTCAAACAGTAAGCAATATACTTCATATAGTAATCTAGCACACACTCAGATATATACTAAATAACAACATAAAATGTTTTTCTTCGTGTAGATAGTGGTCAAACATTTAGAAATACACTTTCCTAAATGCCAGTGTGGCATCTGCTCTACTTAAAACATGCCTTAATGTATGATATTTTAAAAGTGCTATTGATACACATGACTCTTCTATTTATCCATCCATCTGAAACAAATATTGTGTCTTTCTATGTGCCATGCATGCTGATAAGTTGTATTCTTTTCTGGTCTGTTTATTTCTTTAAAAAATGCTGACTACTACCCACTAAATTAATTTCAAGACCCATTAATGGATAGAGATTCACAATTCTAAAAGGTTTGATGTGGCTTAGCTTATATATAACTGCCAATTGTGCAGCCTAAAAAAGAAATAATGGGGACTGGAGAAACTAAAGAGAAAAACAACAGAATCATTTATCCAGGAACCTATGGCGATGGCTGGGCCCATTTTATATGAAGAGTTGGGAGAAAGACCAGGAAATAACCTATTAGTTCACTCACACACACATTTTTTTTTCCATTAATTCAACCACTCATTCCACAGATTTTGAGTTCCTTCTCTGTGTTGTGTCCTAAATATAGAGAGATAAAAAGCACAGCACCTACGCTCTCCAGCAGTTCACAATCTGGGAAGATGGAGACAAGTGTGGGGATAATTATTACACAGATGACATCAGCTGCTTGAGATGTACAGGATGCTGAGGAAACAGGAGGCCATGTGATCAGCCAGATTGGGAGAGTCAGGTACACTGCCCACAGGAGGCCATGCTAAAGACATGCTAGGTACCTTCAAGAACCTGCCCAGCTTGCCTTTTCAGGGCTTCAGTCAGGGTAACCAAAGTCTCAATACTTATTCTGCCTTTTACTACTTGAGTGACCTTGAACAGCCTTCTGAGCCTCAGTCTTTCCATCTGTAAAATGAAAAGGTAATGATACCCACCTAGTGGAGTTGTGATAAGGATTAAGTAGGATGATGTAGAATAAGGAGCTTAGCACTGTACCAGAAGTCCAACACATGCTCGCTGCTACTATCACTACCACTGTCAACATCAAGATCATCATTCTGCTTTCTCCCTCAAAGCTGGTGGCAAGAGCTCCCTTGCAAAATGATATCCCGAATGACTGTACTTTTTGACACTGGGTCCCCTGAACTTGTACAAGCATGGCAGTTGTTCATGCTGAGGGAGACCATGGCCTGAAGTCTTTAGAGAAGAAAGATGTAGAATAAAGGCTCCAGCATGAAGCATCATTGGTCCCGAGTATCTTTACCTAAAGTTTTAATACTGTTATCTGAAGAGTTTAATTGTGTAATTTTAAACATTTTGATGCTTTTGAGGCTTAAGGGCACAGGGTATAATTACTTAGAGATGAAATGTAAAATAAGGAGTGAAGAGCTATCAAACTCCAAAGTCTGCCATGGGCAACCACCAGGGGAGAGACAACTTAAGTATAAAGCACAGCTCATTAAATTGAACTCAGATTCAAATGATAACTGATCGTTGATCACTATGTGTCTTGCATAGTTAGAGGAGTCTATGGAGAATATGAACTACCAGCAGATACAGGGTATCATGAAGAAGAATTTTATAGACAAGAAGAAAAAGCCAGAGACAGATTAAATAAGACAATGACCAATCTTGACTGCTAAGATTCAATTTCCACTTCCATCTTTCCTAAGTTATATTTTTTTATGTTCTGATCTTACTTTAATAAATAAGATATTCAAATAAAATGGTCACAAACATTACTCCTACTCACCTGATTACAGAAGCCTAACCAAACCATGGTAAAATCTACTACCATTCCTTCTCCTACCCATTTACCCAAAATGCTTAAACAAAATTAGAAATTCTGAGTCCCCAGCCTATTCACTGGATCTAAAAAGGAATTCATCCTAATTATCAGGCTAAATGTTTCCATTGAGAATGATTTTGATGATGTGAAGAAGAAAAGTAAATGCTCTTTAAGAGACTACATCTCTATGTATTAAATCAAATAAATGAACGATAACAGGATGCTGGTTTGGGTTATTATCTTGTTACTGCTTACAGCAGTTGCTAATGCAAATGAAGAAGAATGAAGCCAGGGCCATTTAACAATTGTCTTTGAAGGCAATGTCAACGCCTGGAAACCCACAGTGATGAAACTTCAGGTGCAATAGTGGGACTTGGTTTTGCAGTGTGTCATTTATTTGCTGGAATCAAAGATTGCCTTATTTCTTGACAGATGGTGCCAGGGAACCAATGATCAAAGGGAAAGAAATGAGAAAGGGACTTCTTAGTGAATAGTGGACAAGGAACTTAGCAAAATTTATCCTTGAGACTTTTCCAAGTGGTATAATTTCTAATAAAATAACCACAAGTAGCTTCCATTTTGTCTCAAGTTTTATGTTTAAAACTTCACGGCACAAAGGCAACCGAATTTTAAAAATGGGCAAAAGATTTGACATGTCTTCAAAGGAGATATGTAAATGGCCAAGAAGCACATGAAAATATGCTCAGTCTCACTAGTCATTATGGAAATGCAAACCAAAACCACAACGAGATGCCAACTCACATGGATTATGATAGCTATTAAAAAAAAAGAAAGAAAAAAAATAACAAGTGTTGGCACAGATAGAGAGAAAGTGAAACCCTCATATACTGCTAGAAGAAATATAAAATAGTGCAGTTATGGTATAAAACCACTTGGCAATTCCTCAATAAGTTAAACATAGAATCATTATAAGATGCAACAATTCCACTCTAAGGTATATACCTAAAAGAACTGAAAACTAGTGTTCAAACAAAAACCTGTATAAGAATATTCATAGCAGCACTATTCACAATAACCAAAAGGTAGAAACAATTCAAATGTTCATCAACTGATGAATGGATTAATAAAATGTGGTATATCCAGACAATGGAATATTATTCTGCCATATAAAGGAATAAAGTACTGACACATGCTAAAACATGGACAAACCTTGAACATATCATGCTAAGTGAAAGAAGTCAAATACAGAAGACCACATATTGTATGATTCCATTTATATAAAATATCCAGAATAAGCAAATTCATAGAGACAGAAAACAGATTAATGAGTGAAGGTCAGGGGCTAATAGGGAGTAACTGCTTAATTGGTATGGCTTTTCCTTTTGTCGAATGCAAACGACCTGACACTAGATAGTAGTGATGGTTGCACATTGTAAATGTACTAAACATCACTGAATTATATACTTTAAAATGGTTAAAATGGTAACTTTTATATTATGTGTATTTTAACAGACACACAAGCACACAATGGCAGCTCCAGAAGTTCTATATAGAATTGAGGGAAGTGCTTAAGGGCATCAACACGTTTGAAAAGATCTAGAGGCTTTGCATCAAATCTGTGTTTGCTAAAAATAAACAAACGGGACCTAACCAAACTTAAAAGCTTTTGCATGGCAAAGGAAACCATCAACAAAATGAAAAGACAACCTACAAAACAGGAAAAAATATCTGCAAACGATGCAACCAACAAGGGCTTAATTTCCAAAATATACAAACAGCTAATACAACTCAATATCAAAAGAAAAACAAAAACCCAACCCAATCAAGAAAATGGGCAGAAGACCTAAATAGACATTTCCCCAAAGAAGAAATACAGATGGTCAATAGGCACACAAAAAGATGCTCAACAGCACTAATTAATAGAGAAATGCAAATCAAAACCACAATGAGGTATGAACTCACACTGGTCAGAATGGCCATCACCCAAAAGTCTACAAATAATAAATGCTGGAAAGGGTGTGGAGAAAAGGGAACCCTCCTACACTGTTGGTGAGAATGTAAATTGGTACAGCCACTATGGAGAACAGTATGGAGATTCCTTAAAAAAACTAAAAATAGAGCTACTATATGATCCAGCAATCTCACTCCTGGGTATATATCCAGAAAAGATGAAAACTAATTTGAAAAGATACATGCACCCCAATGTTCATAGCACCACTATTTACAGTACTCTAGACATGGAAACAACCCATCAATGGATGAGTGGTTTAAGAAGATGATATATATATATATATATATATATATATATATATATATATATATATATAATGGAATATTACTCAGCTGTAAACAAGAATGAAACATTGCCATTTGCAGCCTCATGGATGGACCTAGACAATATCATACTAAGTGAAGTGAGTCAGACAGAGAAAGACAAATATTTTATGATATCACTTATACATAGACTCTATAAAATAATACAATGAATCTACATACAAAACAGAAATAGACTTGTAGACATAGAAAGCAAACTTATGGTTACCAAAGAGGAAAGGGAGGGCGGTAGGAGGGATAAAATAGGAGTATGGGAATAACAGATACAAACTACTATATGTAAAATAGATAAAAAGGATTTATGTATAACACAAGGAATTATATTGAATATTTTGTAATAACCTATAATGAAAATAATCTGGAAAAAATATATAACTGAATAATTTGCTGTACACCTGAAACTAACAGATTACTGTAAACCAACTGTACTTCAATTAAAAAGCAAAAAACTGTGTTTGCTAAGCATGAACATGGTTTTCACTTAATTTGGATATTTATTTAGGATGGCTGGGAGTCAGGGAATGATGGAGATTAAGGAAGGGAGAAACTTATTAGAACTATCCCACAGCACTGCCAATGTTAAAACATCTCATAGAAGTAGCCAGTGTTTCCATTTTTAAATAATCAATATGGGATGCTATTCCTTATAGTGGATGCACAGAAAATAAAATAGACTTTTTGCATTCAACCAAGTTCATATTTTGTTATTTGTATTTATTTAAATGAGCGTAGCCTATAATTTCTGCTTGCAGTGTCACCACTTTTCTCCCCTGTAATATGGAAACACTGCTAATTTTCTTCTCCACTCTCCTGGCAATTTTTATTGTTTTGTACAGTGATAGGGAGCAAGCATGTTTACAAACTTGTAATAAGCTACTCTCCCGCAGCAGCCCACAATCAATCCCATTCTATCCCCATATTTCTGTTAGACAGGGGTGCCTTATTGTCTAAAACACTATTTTAATTTGCCAGGCCATCTTGAATCTAAGTTTAAAAACTAGGAAAGGGGACTTTCCTGGTGGCGCAGTGGTTAAGAATCCACCTGCCAATGCAGGGGACATGGGTTCGAGCCCTGGTCAAGGAAGATCCCACATGCTGCGGAGCAAATAAGCCCATGCGCCACAACTACTGAGCCTGTGTTCTAGAGCCCGCGAGACACAACTGAGCCTACGTGCCTAGAGCCCATGCTCCACAACAAGAGAAGCCACCGCAATGAGAAGCCGGTGCACCACAACGAAGAGTAGCCCCCGCTCACCACAACTAGAGAAAAGCCTGCATGCAGCAAAGAAGACCAAATGCAGCCAAAATTAAATAAATAACAATAATAAATTTATTAAAAAATAAAAACTAGGAAAGGGAAGAAACCAAATTGCTCAGAACTGATAGCTAAGAAGTTCTTTCTATACAACTTAAGCAGAGGTATGTTCACTCCTAGTGATATTTACTGACATGCTAGGAGTATATAAACCCCAGACATAATATAGTACATCTTCCTGAATTGTCAGTTTCTTTCCATGATAAGGGATCTAAGAACATTATTTTTATATTAAAACAGATACTTTATGGAGCAAGATGCAAGATCCATGTGTATTTTTAAGATTATACAAGACTTAAAAAAAAATTCTCACCAGTTTCCAGACACTGAAGAGGTAGGTTCATTCTCCTCTGCCTTCAGGAATACATAAAAGCACTTTGTAAACTGCAGTAGACCATACAAATTTGCAGCAATGTAGCACTGGGCTCGCTGGTGCAAAAGTATGAGGGTCTCAGCTAATGCCACACAGAGGAGTCATAACCTTTTCGCAGAAATGTATTGCATTTTGGAAGGTTTAGCCACAGCAATCAGAGAAGAAAAAGAAATAAAAGGAATCCAAATCAGAAAAGAAGAAGTAAAGTTGTAACTGTTTGCAGATGACATGATACTATACATAGAGAATCCTAATGATGCTACCAGAAAACTACTAGAGCTAATCAATGAATCTGGTAAAGTAGCAGGATACAAAATTAATGCACAGAAATCTCTTGCATTCCTACACACTAGTAAAGAAAGATCAGAAAGAGAAATTAAGGAAACACTCCCATTTACCACTGCAACAAAAAGAATAAAATACCTAGGAATATACCTACCTAGGGAGG
>NC_041217.1:117811327-117811992 GCF_002837175.3 Physeter macrocephalus
AAACACTCCCATTTACCACAGCAACAAAAAGAATAAAATACCTAGGAATAAACCTACCTAAGGAGACAAAAGACCTGTATGCAGAAAACTATAAGACACTGATGAAAGAAATTAAAGAGGACACAAACAGATGGAGAGACATACCATGTTCTTGGATTGCAAGAATCAACATTGTGAAAATGAGTATACAACCCAAAGCAATCTACAGATTTAAGATAGAAAGCTGAGAGATAAACCCATGGACATATTTTTGATAAAGGAGGCAAGAATATACAATGGAGAAGAGACAGTCTCTTCAATAAGTGGTGCTGGGAAAACTGGACACCTACATGTAAAAGAATGAAATTAGAACACTCCCTAACACCATACACAAAAATAAACTCAAAATGGATTAAAGACCTAAATGTATGGCCAGACACTATCAAACTCTTAGAGGAAAACATAGGCAGAACACTCTATGACATAAATCACAGCAAGATCCTTTTTGACCCACCTCCTAGAGAAATGGAAATAAAAACAAAAATAAACAAATGGGACCTAATGAAACTTAAAAGCTTTTGCACAGCAAAGGATACCATAAACAAGACCAAAAGACAACCCTCAGAATGGGAGAAAATAGCTGCCAATGAAGCAACTGACAAAGGATTAATCTCCAAAATTTAAAA
>NC_041217.1:117812730-117840780 GCF_002837175.3 Physeter macrocephalus
AATTGAGTTATTTGTAATGAGGTGGATGGACCTAGAGACTGTCATACAGAGTGAAGTAAGTCAGAAAGAGAAAAACAAATACCGTATGCTAACACATATATATGGAATCTAAAAAAAAAAGGTTCTGAAGAACCTAGGGGCAGGATAGGAATAAAGATGCAGACGTAGGGAATGGACTTGAGGACATGGGGAGAGGGAAGGGGAAGCTGGGACAAAGTGAGAGAGTGGCATGGACATAGATACACTACCAAATGTAAAACCGATAGCTAGTGGGAAGCAGCTGCATAGCACAGGGAGATCAGCTCGGTGCTTTGTGACCACCTAGAGGTGTGGGATAGGGAGGGTGGGAGGGAGGGAGACGCAAGAGGGAAGAGATATGGGGATATATGTATATGTATATCTGATTCACTTTGTTATAAAGCAGAAACTAACACACCATTGTAAAGCAATTATACTCCAATAAAGATGTTAAAAAAAAAAGAAAGAAATGTATTGCAGTTAGTTCACAAAGTATTTGTATATATATAATTCATTCAATCCTTACAATGCCCTCGCGAGGTTGGCATTTCATGGAGAGCGGTAAGGAAGCTCTGAAAATTTAAGCAACTTTCATTTGTAGGGATAGTAACAGTTAGACTAAGAATCCAAGGTACCATAAAAGGCGAAGCAAAATGCTGGGCTGAAAGAGAGATGGAGTATTTCTTCAAAGTCAGTAGTTAGAGAACTACTCATCCCTCAGAGGGGAGGCAGAGTTCTCATCTAGAGTAACTGAAATAAAGAGAGCAGTGGCACAATGGAAAGTGGGGGTAAAACCTGGTAGCTAAAACTCACAAATATGCACACTGAATGGCAAGATCCTCAGCATCCCAGCAACCAAGGTTATATCCCCAGGAGATTGGGCTGTTTCCTGAAGAAATCGTATGTCTCCCTAGAGTAAAACCTACATATACAAAATTAAGAGTCCTCAAAAAATCTGGATCAGCAAGACCAAGCTACGGTGAACACAAAACCCTCCACCCAACACACAACTTTCAGTAAGCTTTCATTCTCTGCTTTATTCTTAAATATAAATTATCAGCAGAAGATTGCCATAAATTGAGGAAAGCTTCCAAAATGAAAGCCAAAAATCAAAACAAACAGAAAAAGAGGAAATGGTAAAAAATAATATGCACACATAAAATGTGCAGGAAACATAAAAAATGTAATGACATGATATAAATAAAAAAGAGGGCTTGCCTGGTGGTGCAGTGGTTGAGAGCCCGCCTGCCAATGCAGGGGACACAGGTTCGTGCCCCGGTCCGGGAAGATCCCACATGCCGCGGAGCGGCTAGGCCCTTGAGCCATGGCCACTGAGCCTGCGCGTCCGGAGCCTGTGCTCCGCAGCGGGAGAGGCCACAACAGTGAGAGGTCCGCGTAACCCAAAAAAAAAAAAAAAAAAAAAGATACTGCATCCATAAAAAAAGAACAGGTTGTTATGGAACAGAAATAAACTGAGAATGCAAAAGAACTCTTGAAAAGGAAAAATTTAATAGCTGGATATAAAAAACCTAATCATTAGAATATACATTTAAGTAAATCTGTTCAAAAGCAGAATAAAAAAGCAAAGAGAAAAGAAAAGGAGAGAACAAAGCCATATCTAGTATAAGATTAACAGAAGTTTCAGAAAGAGAACTGAAAAAAATAGATAGATGAAATTATCAAAGAAATAATTCAAGAAAATTTCCCAGAGTGTAAGAACAAACCAGAATCTGCATATTCAAACTGCTAACTGAAGCCTAGCACAATTCATTTAAAAGGACTCACACTAAGCATATTACATTGAAATATCATGACTCCAGAGATGATAAAAAATGCTTAAAATTTCTAATGAGAAAAAAATCAGGTCAGGCACAAAGAAGCAAAAGGTCTGAAACTAATCAAGATAGTATCAGGCCTCCCAACTAGAAAATGATGGCACAATTCCTCCAAAATTCTTAAGGAAAGGATTTCTCAGCTAAATTCCATTCTTAAGAAACTATTGGTCCAGCAGGAGGGTAGAAGAAAGACTTGTTCAGAAAAAAGTGCAAAACAACTCATCCTTCTTATTCACCCTTTCTTAGGGAGCTCCTGGAAGATGTCCTAGAGCAAAATGAGGGATTTACCAAGAAAGAGGAAGACAAGGATCTGAGAACCAGAGGTGCAACAACAAATGTGATGTGGGGATCCTATAATGTCAACTATGCGAGAGGCCTGGAGAACATATGTTTGAATACTCAGGGAAAGATACTGATGTGCACATGGAAGTGCTGATGGACTGTTAGAAAACTATGCAAGTAAAAATACAAGGCAATTAATATCATCGGAAAAAATTTTTCAAGAAAAGAAACATAACCATAGCCTATTTCTTGCCTTTGCAATAAACATTATTTATACAGTTTTAAATGCTGAACTTTTGCTTTAACTAAAAATTATGATAAAGCTATACTGGGAGAATGGGTGAAGAATGTGTGTGGGGACATGAGAGAAGAATTCTCAACTGCCATCCCAGGAATTTCATAGGAGATGTCTAAAGTTGAGACACCAGAGAAATATATGTATGTTATTTAAAAACATGGATGTAAAGAGTGTCATCCGAAGATGAGAAGTGACTGTCACTGGAGGTAAGAATGAGGAGTGGGGAGTGGTGGATGAGCTGCTATTTTTAAACAGACTTTTAAGTAAACACATGCATTGTTTTCATAAAAAATAACTACATGTTGTCCTATAATAATAGAGGATTAAAAATTTTGATATAACCAATATAAGATTGGTTATGAGCCATCAAATACCATATCACAAAACATCTGTATCCAAAAGAAAGAATGTTCATGATATATTGTTGAGGGGAAAATAAAAGTAGACTACAGCAGTATATTTTGTATAGTCCCATTTTTGTAAAACATGGACACATATAGGCACACACACACACACAGTGGGCATATGCTGTAGATACAAAAATGAATAGTCCCTACCCTCAACTTCTAGTCCAGTATGGAGGCACACATATAAGCTGACAGTTTTGATATGATATGTTTGTCAATAGGATGCAGGGATTCTCAAACTTGAGCATGCATCAGAATTACCTGGAGGGCTTGTTTCAATGAAGATTTCAGGGCTCCACCCAGAGTTTCTGATTAACAGGTCTGGGGCAGGGCCTAAGAATTTGTTTTTCTAACACATTCCCAGGAGATGCTGTTGCTACTGGCCTGGGACCACACTTCTAACACCACTGATACTTTTATGTGTAGGGTTCTCTGACATGCTTGGACCAGCAAGGGCGTCAAAGGCTTCCTGGAGAAGATGCTCCTAAGTGGCATCTTAAATGGTTCTTAAATGGTCTCCGAAGTTCTCACCAAGTTGGAAAACCATTTTCAACTGCTCACAAAGCTTACCAGAAATTCCAGATTTACCAATGACAAGACTGTACATACTAACTACCAGCATCATGTTTCCCTGCTTTGGAACAGAATTCTCTAGTCAATACTGGTTATTTCCGACAAATCAGCAGCTCTGCTTGGCATTTTTCTATGTCTTTAATTACCAAAATGGAGAAATGAAAAAAGTATTACTTAAGAATTGTAGTTTGATAACCAAAATCTTCTGAGCTAGGGGTGACTGGGAGACGCCCAGTGTGGGCCCTGATTCAGTCTAATAAACAGAGGACACAAGACTCGCCAGCTGGTTAAGAGAGAGTCAGGACTAATCCTTGCTGTGACTCTGTTCCCTGTCAGCTGTTGTTCCTCTGTTCATTTCTCCAGAGCAGAGGGAACAGTGGAACGTGGAGAAGGACCAACATTAGTGACTACCTACCACAGCCCAGACACTATCTTATGCCCTTGATAGTCCCTGCAATGGTAAGGACATCCCTAGGTGTTTAGGATGGTAAGAATGCATCAAAAAAACCAATCTCTGCTCACATGTTGGTCCGCTAGTTTCTCCTCACTGATTTTTTCACGTTTTATTATTTTTTTCCTAAGGACGAAAATAAAGGAGACATATGATTTGAAATTCAGACAGTATGTAGTACATCACACAGAAAGTCATTTACTGAGCACAGACTAGGGTGAAGGCACTGTGGTGAGCATTGCCAAGGATAGAGAGATGACCCAGTCATCTTCTAGATAACATAGCACATGTCCATGAGCAAACAGGTCATTAGTGGGAATACCACTCCCTGCAATCAAAGTGCATAAGCAGAGGCTGACTGATGAAATGTCTTTGATTTAGGAATCCACAGCCTGGTTCCTCATGGCTGCCCTGTCTCTCACTAGCTGAGTGATCTTGGATAAGCCTCCTTTTCCTTATCTGTAATCAAGAGACAGAAAGATCCCCTTTCCTTGCTTCACAGGGTAGGCATCGAAATCCAATGACATCAAAAACAAGAAAATAGTTTAGAAAATAAAGGTCCATATGCAAATGTATTATGACATTATTGCCAATTTTATCTGCCAGGAATTTTCAACATTATTTTCAAGATTAGAATGGCATATGAAGCTCTTCATGAGCTGATTTCTGAAAACCTCTCCAGTTTCACCACAGTGTTTCAGGAACTTGCCTGCTTCTCACTGGCCTGTGTGCCTAGCACAGAGCATGGCCTTGAATTGGTATTGAGTAAAAATTGTTAAATAAATGGGTAAGCAAATGTTGTAGAAGCTGTATGAGAGAACTGAAGAATACATTTAGAGCATCCAGCCTCATAAAAATGGATAGATTGAAAAAACATCTTCTAATATCCCTTTATCTAACTCAAAGGATCTATAATCTGATCAATTTTTAGAGAGATGAATGCTAAAGACTGGATGTCATGCTAGAAGCTATCAGTTGACTCACTGGGAAAGGAAAAACTCTGGATGGAGATACGATGAAGCCTGTAGTTGGCCATGTCTAGCATAAATTAAAAGCTAACCTCCTTCTCTAGAAAGATGCCAACTTCTTTGCTTCTGATTCTGTGAGAAGTAGAAAGTCAATTCCAGTTACCTGAAACATTGGTATGAACTACTGTAGTAAAACTAACCTAACGAAAATTTGTATTGAGAAATTATTGGAAACACTATTTTCCACAGTTGTTAAGATGCCAAACCGCACCCATTATAGAATCTCCTAGAGAGTGAAAGTAAACAGCACTTAAGTGAAATATAATTCTCTTGCCATCTCTCTTGCGTGGGAGCCTGACCTCTTTGGAATGCGTAAGTCAAAATCAGAAGGCTATTTTCTATCATAATATCTTCATTTTCAAATCATTTTGCTTCAATCCTCATAAAATAATTTTTATGGAGCATCAGGCTGTGCTTTAAAAACTTGACAAGGCCAAGAAATCTAAACCACAGTCCCCTTCACACTTCAGCCAAAGCTATTGAAAGCAGAAAGTAAGATCCTTTTTGGTTTAGGGATTCTTGATGGGGGTAGGTTAGGGAAGGGGAGAGATGCTTAGGAACTACAGAGGGCCATGGGTTTCCGGCCATGGTCAGGACTTCTAAGAAGTCCTGCCTTGTACTCTGCAACACAGTCTTGCAGACAGAAGGCAGAGCCCTCCCAATTCCAGGCTGAATGAACTGATAGAGCCATCACTCTTTAAGGCCAAGTTGGATAACACTGCCTTAACCTGTCCCAGAAACTGTTTTGAATTAACAATGATAGCTCTGCTTTTGGCTTTGCTTGGCTTTGTCTTGGTCTGGCCAAGACACTTGGATTTTATAATTCAAAAGTATACCAGTAAATGTGCTGGAATAAAACCAAGTTGATGCTCTAAAGACTTCAGAAATTGAGACTTCAAGGAACAGAAATCTCGAGTAATCCTAATTGTGATACTATCGATGTCAGAAATCACAGAAGGAAGCTATAGAAAGCCAGTTATTTAAAGAGAAAAAAAGAAAAAGGAGGGCTTCCCTGGTGGCGCAGTGGTTGAGAGTCCGCCTGCCGATGCAGGGGACATGGGTTCGTGCCCCGGTCCAGGAAGATCCCACATGCCGTGGAGCGGCTAGGCCCGTGAGCCATGGCCGCTGAGCCTGCGCGTCCGGAGCCTGTGCTCCGCAACGGGAGAGGCCACGACAGTGAGAGGCCCGCGTAGCAGAAAAGAAAAAAAAAAAGAAAAAGGAAAGATCTAAAACACAGTGGGAGCCCATTTTGACTTTCCTAATCAGTCCTATGTGTGAAAAAATGAGGGCTGCATTCCCCAGGAGTCTGATGAAAGAGGAAGAGCCAAGTTGTTTCCACTCAAATTTTTGAGTCTTAAATTCCATGAAAGAAGTACATTTTTGGATTGGCAGTCACATTCTGTTGGTGAAAGTCAAAAGAGGGATCCTAAAAGGGGTAGTGTCAGAAAGCCCACTGAGTTGGGTCCCTTGCTGGGTGGTATTAGAATAATGCCAAGCTGAGTACAAATTGGAGGTTCCCATCAGATAACAGATCTGCTTCTGGAAACAGATGAAAAAAAAAATAGGAAATTGTTCTTGGTTGATTTAGAAAAAAAAAAACAAACACCTCATACTTTTTTCCCTAGTCTACATCATTGCTCAATAAATCCTGAGGTGAGTTATTTCACAACACAGATAGATTGCCTCTTGGACATGTATGGAGTGAAACCAATCTAGTCAACTCTGAACTATGTCATGCTAATGAAAGCAGACAGTGATGTGGATAATCCAAAAGAGTGCAAAATCAAAAAGTCCCTTATTTGGGTTTATAAAATATACTGTATTATTTGACAGGCATCGGGTTTACCTTTGTGTTTGTGTTTTACTTGCAGAAATGTGAATATTAATGTGTAGCCTCTAAGTACACATCAACTGGAAGAGGAGACAACTGAGGGAGGAGGAATAAATCAGTTTAGAATGGAACATTTCTGTAGATAAATTCCAGGTGGCAAATTTAGAGCTGACTAATCATTCCATTATAAAGGGGAATGGACATCAACTCATCTGAAAGGGGAAACTGCAGCTGATGTTTCTTCACCTGACCCAGGTCACACCATTAGAAGTCCCTTACCTCCGACCCTGAGGTCCTTTCCACTCAGTACCACTTACCTGCTCCATGCATCTGCACATTAGTACTTAGAGTGCACTGGAAGAACATAAATGAGATGACAAAAAGTTCTAATAAACCGATGAGTGAGACACCAATCAAAGGGTTGTTTAGTGAAATTAAAATGCTTGAAGACTGAGACAGGCATCAAAGGGAAGCTTACCCTGCCAAAGTGTGTCCTCAGAGAACATGGCCAGAGAAAGAACCTATTTGATGAAGGATAATGGCATTTGTCTCAATTTAAAATTGTTTAGCTCTTCACATAGCGTTTCCTGCAATGTTTTTTTTGGTGCTCTTAGTATATAGGACAGCTACGTGTGTAAGCTCTAGGATTAAATCTGTGTTGGAATCCCACCTTGAGCACATTTTCTCCTCTATGGTTCCTCCCCCTGCTGGCTTAGGCAAGTAACATAATCTTCCCGAGGCTCACTTTCCTTACCTGTAAAATAAAGCTAATAATTGTACCCGTCTCATAGGGTTATTGAGACTATCAAATGAGATGATGTACGAAATACACAGCCCAGGGCCTGGCATATAGTAAGTGTTCAACAAATATTTATTATCATTAAAATAATAATCATAGGTCCACACACCATTGTTCAACCTTCTGGATTGAGCAAACCCACATTCTCTCATATTTCCTTAAGATCTGGTGTCCACGTTGCTTTTTGCTTCTCTTTCTACTCAGTAGCTCGTGAAAAAAAAGTACGTCTTTTATCTTATTTTCTCTGCCTAGTTACTGCCAGACAAGGACTCTCAAGATAAAAAACAAGTTTAAAATTTCCACTTACTTTAAACAGTGAGTCATGAAATTAGTCAATTATAGTACATGATGCTACAATGTTCCTGGGTGGTCTGAAGGTAAAAATCTGAAACATAATTTGATGAGGAACAATAAGATTTTATCAAATACAATTCTACTTTCCGGGAAAGTGAAAGGATATACCTGTAGTGAGTATTTTGCCCTTGGTATGGTCTCTGCTTTCAAATCCGTGTTCTTGCTGCCCTTCCATGGACAGCCTGGCCCCATCCTGGCCCCATCACCTCTAATATGGGCTGTTGTAATAACCAGTTATGACCTTAATTGGGATCCTTGGTACCCTTTCATAAAACATCATTTTCTGCCACAAAGCTCACTTTTTGAAAATATAAACATCAGGGTCAGAAATTCTTGACCTGGCATACAAGGCTCTTTCTCAACTAGTGCCTAACTTCACTCCCAGGATATCTCCTCAATATTTTCCATTAAAAGAAAGTTCCACCAATACTGAACTCCTCTCCAGCACACTTCATACCTTCATGACATTGTGTTTTTCCTCAAGCTATTACCTCTGCCTGGGAAGTCCTTTCTCATCTTCCCTCCTAAAAAATTCAGAATAACCTTCATGAAACCAGTCATATTTATATTCTATTGAGCACATACTGGGTGTCAGGGACTGTTCTAAGCACTTACAACATAAACATTAATTCAATCTCCACTAAATCCGATGAGGTGGTACTATTGTCATCTCTATTTACAGAAGAGAAAAGTGAGGCACATAGAGGTTAAGTAATATGTCCACAGTCACACTAATGGTAAGTAGGAGCTGTTTCTGATCAGTTAGATTTAATTCTGTCCTCTTTTCTAGTATAGGATCTTGTTTATACTGCCATTTTGATGCTTGTTACAGTCTGATGAGTTATAAGCTCCTTTTCTTGTTTACCTTTGGATTCTCAGTGTCCAGCACTGTACCTTAAATGTAGTCACTAGTGCTTATCTAGGGGTTACCAACTACATGAATCCAAGAAAGAAAAATGTAGTTATGCTCTCTACAGATTTCCCTAACATCATGTATGCTGTTACATCTTTAGTTGGCTGCAAAAATGGATATAGTGGCAACTGATAGAAATAAGCGTGGGTAGATGAGAGGAAATAAAGAGTTTCAGAGATGGTATACTTTTGTAAAAATACATGCTTCAACCTAAGCAATAACCCAATGCCTTACACACTCCTACATCCTTAAGAGTTTCTGAAGCATACAAGGAGAAATTGAAAACATAAAGCATAGCTTTTTAAAGCCCAAACCTTTTTTTAAAAAGTTATTTTTTCCTTTCTATACATTAGGTTTTATTTTAAGCTATACATATTAGGGAGAGTTAAGAGCCTCTTAAAACAGCTTCGTTTAGTTTTGACAGTAACTATTTTGCAAAGACTTTGTACTACCCCATTTCTCCAGGACTCACTTCTCCTGTTAGGTGTCACAAGAAAACAGATAATATATATTTCATGCCCTCCATGGACATCACTTATCTTGACCAAAGTTTTTTTGTTTTTTTTTAAATTTTTATTGGAGTATAGTTGCTTTACAATGTTGTGTTAGTTTCTGCTGTACAGCAAAGTGAATCAGCTATACGTATACATATATCCCCTCTTTTTTGGATTTTCTTCCTGTTTAGGTCACCGCAGAGCACTGAGTAGCATTCCCTGTGCTATATAGTGGGTTCCCATTAGTTATCTATTTTATACATAGTATCAGTAGTGTATATATGTCAATCCCCATCTCCCAATTCATCCCACCTCCCCTTTCCCCCTTGGTATCCATACGTTTGTTGTCTATGTCAGTGTCTCTATTTCTGCTTTGGAAATAAGATCATCTATACCATTTTTTTTAGATTCCACATATATGCATTAATATACGATATTTGTTTTTCTCTTTCTGACTTACTTCACTCTGTATGACAGTCTCTAGGTCTGCCCATGTCTCCACAAATGGCCCAATTTTGTTCCTTTTTACGGCTGAGTAATATTCCATTGAATATATGTTGACCAAAGTTTAGGTGAAGTGTTACTACGGGAGAATTACTATGAAAAAGTTACTATACTATTATAGAAATCCTTCAGACATTTCCAAAGACATCTCAGTATCCATTCAGCCTTTAAGAAAGGTGTGTGGCAATGAGCAACTGTGTCCTTATTTCAAAGAAGAAAAAGTAAATCATGGGACATTTAGCTCATGATATCACTGCATTTCTGATTTCCAAGTTAATGTTTACTGAGCACAGTGTTACAGATACAAAAAAGCATAAAACTGCCCTTTGCTCTCAAGAAAGCTCACTTCTAGCTGGTCAGGAAGACATCTACTCAAATAGCTACTCCATTCTACAATCTGGCCCGTACTCAAGAAACATGAGAGCCCAAGGAAAGAAGGAATCACTCTTCCTACATGTGGGCAGAGCAGGGAGGGTTCATGGAAGAGGTGCCACTTCTGAGCCTCAAAGAAGCACCAGATTTGGCCTGGTGAGTTGGTTTGGAGGAGGCAAAGTGGGGACTCTGACTTACTTCACTCTGTATGACAGTCTCTAGGTCTGCCCATGTCTCCACAAATGGCCCAATTTTGTTCCTTTTTACGGCTGAGTAATATTCCATTGAATATATGTTGACCAAAGTTTAGGTGAAGTGTTACTACGGGAGAATTACTATGAAAAAGTTACTATACTATTATAGAAATCCTTCAGACATTTCCAAAGACATCTCAGTATCCATTCAGCCTTTAAGAAAGGTGTGTGGCAATGAGCAACTGTGTCCTTATTTCAAAGAAGAAAAAGTAAATCATGGGACATTTAGCTCATGATATCACTGCATTTCTGATTTCCAAGTTAATGTTTACTGAGCACAGTGTTACAGATACAAAAAAGCATAAAACTGCCCTTTGCTCTCAAGAAAGCTCACTTCTAGCTGGTCAGGAAGACATCTACTCAAATAGCTACTCCATTCTACAATCTGGCCCGTACTCAAGAAACATGAGAGCCCAAGGAAAGAAGGAATCACTCTTCCTACATGTGGGCAGAGCAGGGAGGGTTCATGGAAGAGGTGCCACTTCTGAGCCTCAAAGAAGCACCAGATTTGGCCTGGTGAGTTGGTTTGGAGGAGGCAAAGTGGGGACCACAATTACAGGTGGAATGAAAAGCACTTACAAACATAAAGGCAAGCAGAGAAGCTTAAAATATTGTTTTGTTGAGCATGGGGTGTTTAATGACGTAAAAGGAGGAGAGAGAGGGGAAGAGAGAGAATAATAATAAGATTTTTCCTACTTCATATAAGGAAGGCAGAGGCTATAGCTATGAATCTTACGTGTGAATATTAAGAAGGAAGATGTCAGAGGTATGTAGGAATTAAATACAATTAAATGATTTATTACAAAGTCAGAATATGTTGTTTGATAGCATATCATACAATGATGATTAGAATTCATTTTTTTTAAGGAAAACCATAAGGACTTCCTAAGGGGTCCACAAGTCATCAGTATTTGAAAAATTAGTATCCAGGTTTGGTTCAAAACTTTAGAAGATGAATTATCTTGGGCAAAAATAAGTTTATATTAAGCCTTGATCACATTTAGAATATTCAGTTCTTTATATTTGGACATTAATTTTAAAAATAATGCTGCTTGAGAACCTATTATTAACCAAGTACATTCTTAGAACTGATTTTAAGAAATTAAGAAAACACAAAAATGAAAAAAGTTCCAAATGAAACTAGATAATTAACCTTATTATTAATGTAAAATTATATGTAGCCTCTCTATAGTAAGGAATTCAGCAAGTTAAAAAAAAGAAAAAGACTTCACTGAACACTAAGAGTAAACAAATGATATATTTATCAGAGAACAAATTCACCTTGGAAATCAAAAAAGCACACCTGTGAAAATAATCAGGCAATAGAAAATCTTATCGAACAGGGTTGCCGAGAGGCAATGATATGAAACCTAACACAAGATTAGGAAATGTCTTCCTCGTTTTTGTAGTATTGCATTTTCCATTGGTATGGGTACACAAGGTTGCAAGGGATTACTGGCAAAAAGGAGCTTTCAGAACCCTGTGTTGACAATAGAAAGAATAGGTCAGTTGAACGCACAGCAAAGCTCACTCACACTGGACCTCTGGTCAGAGCAAGAGACCGCTTTACATCATGCCACCGGGATTGGGTATTGGAGATAAAATCCCTAGAATACGCAATGGTTCAATTCCTAAAGTTGGAGATGCCATAATCAATAGTTGTGTCAGTTTTCAAAATACGGACAATTTTTAAAATTAAAAAATCCTCAGATATGTTGTAAATCATCTTAGACAAAAATAAATTTGGATTATACGTAAGGTCTTTATGTTTCAGTTCCCTTATCTGTGTATGTGTGTGTTTGTGTGTGTGTATGGAGGGGGAGGAATATTTTTCCTCATAAAATTATTGTAAGAATTAAATGAGGTAATGTAATAATTGGCACAGTGCCCAATACAAAGCTAAGGATTTGTTAAATAAATTAAGAATAAAGCCCTAACATTTATATACCCACTGTATGTTTGGTTAAGAGATTATTTCCAATATTTAATGTATTAAATAATGGCTGAAGCACCACAAACAGGTAAAACAGAAATGTTGACCCTGATTTCTTGAGAGTTACACAGTCCTCATTAAATGAAAAAATTGTGACTCGGGATAGCTCATTAGTAACACTGATCGATTCAATTTTAAAAGAAAGCAACTTCCCTTTAGGCTTAAATTTACCACCCATAGCCTTAATGACCAACAGTTTCCCAAATGCGATATGCTGATGGACTTCCAGGTCCTTGGGGAATTACTGCCATCCTCAATCATCTGTCCTTTAATCTAGCTTAGAACTCAGTTTCATTTGATTATTAGCAGTCTGAGTTTAAGTGAGTTTAGAAAATTGCATATTGACACAGAGCAAATTTATACTTTTTGCAGTCAAATGCTTTAATGCAAAAGAGATTGCATTACAAATTTCATTCAAAGGAGTTTTAAAAACAAAGAAAGAGATTTGGGTTTTCACTCCAATTTGAGGAATTTTAGAAAAGGTTGAAGCATAAGGCAATAGGTCTGTTGTCATTTGATATTCTCTATAATGATTCATCGATGTTTAATAATCAATGGAAAATAATTTGCCAATACAACCATGAACACAAGAAAACCGATATTATTTTGAAGTTATACTGAAATACTGACCAGAGTCCTATGGAAACTACTTTTTCAGGAAGGAAAAAACATTCATTTTAGGAGATTTATAGTTAAGTCTTTTTAGCTTTGGTCAAATAACATTATTCAGGGAAAGTATTACCAGGACCTCAGCGCAGTGCTTTTCACATTTTTAGATTTAGTCAATTATTTACCCAGCATTCAGGACAATCATTATCTATGATCTAACATTCAAACATGAGAATGTCAAACCTCTTAGAATTCCTTTAACCTTTAGCAACTGAATAATAATGTTTCTTATTTCTGAAAAAGGAGATACTAGATTTTTCTCACCATTTGCTACAGTCACATTTTTCATAAATTTGTCTTCCATAAATATGTATATGTTTATTTAATCACTTATTTTCCCCATATATAAGCTAATAATAATAACAGTTACAGTATCTTTCATCTTATATATATATGCTTTTAGATTCAGTCTTACTTGATATTTTCAATCAACTCTTTGATATATATTTTTAATATCCTTAACCTATTAAATATCAAATACATGAAAAATTACCTCAACTTTACTCATAAGAAAAATAAGATACCGAGAAGCTAAGTGACTATGAGTACTAAATGTGAATTACCAAAATATAAAATGGCAATAAAAAGTCACTTTCCAGTGACAGCTCATAGTGTGCAGTTGTACACATACATCAGCGAATTGCAGTGCATTCAATACAAAAACATATTTGTTTACATGACAATAAAAAACGTTTACCAGAACGTTAACTTCTCTCACTAGTGTATCCTGTAAATAGCTACCTCTTCTAAAATACCTTTTTATAATCTTGCTTTGCATTTATTTGTTAAAATGTCTGCATCCCTCACTGGAAGAAGTGCTTTAAGGAAATTCCAATGTTCTTCATTGTTACAGGGTTTTTAGTCTGTAGGAGATGTTTAATAAATCTCGTGATGTTAAATAGATGAAATGCTGATTTGTCTACTATGTGAGCTGATTTCTTAGGATAGAAGCTTATATGTTCGGTTAACAACCTGGTAGACCAAAGCGCTTAGACCATGACAGTTTCTAGTCATGAAATTCCATGTTTATGTTCACATGTATACAATGAGAGGTGGCAATTTTAGGGGTATGTAAAAATGGGCTTGCTCTCTGGCCAAAGATTATTACCTCTGTCTCTGATTCTTGCCACCTAAGACAGGTTTTAACCCATGTTAACGATCACATCATTTGGAAAGAAATCTGGGAGCCTGGGTTTTACTCAGAGCCCTGCCACCTTAGTTCATGGGGGGCCTGCCATGGGTTGCTTTTTGAGGTTGTCATCTCTGAGGAGTGAGCAAGTAGCAGCATTGGTCATGCAACTTAAATGAGTACCCAGTAATCAATAAGAGCAATCAATAAGAAGACTAAAATAAATAAATGAATGAACAAATAGATAAAAGATTATTTTAAAAAACCTCTGTAACCACAATGTGATACTATCCTAATAAATAAGTCTCATCACATCTCACCTCTATCTGCTATCACCAGCAGTTTTCAAAAATAATTGTCATGTTAAACTAAGGGTGCTGGATTTCATAAGGTAGTCAGTGCTATTTCTCTGCATTTCCTCCAATCAGGAACAATTGGCAGTAAGCGCCTAGCCTTGGGGAGTTCAACAGAAGTGACCCATGACTTGCAGCTTTGTAGGCACCTGCTAAGCATAGTTTCACTTCCACAATCGTGTGGACTGCTGTCCGTCTCCAGCTCAGCCAGCCATTGTAGTCACACTTGGTGGCGAAGACAGACATGAAAAAGGAGGTTTGATGGAGGGCTAGAAGCAAGACCCAAAGTCAGGCACCCGTTAGGATATTTTTCCTTGCCAAAATGCAACTCATTTCATTGCTTTTTCTTTCTAACTATAAATATTTGTACATAGGTACCATGAAACAATTTCAGAAAATATAGAATACTATAATGAAGAAAGTAGAAATCATCCATAACCCCACCACCGGCTCTGCTAACTATTTCTTCGGACTTTAAGGCATAATGCATACCCAAAGTACAAAATGCAGCAGAAGGGAAAACCTGGAATAAGAGGGGGGATAAAATCTCTTTTTTTTTCTCTCATAGAGTTAAAAAAAAAAACTTAACGAAAAATCATATCAAAACAAGAACAAAACCTAACAAGAATGACAAGCATTACCAGAAATCTAGAAGATACACAAGACAAAGTTTTCAAAGGGAGGGGAAACAAAAGACAGTGATCAAATCAGCTTGTGCCAAAGAACCATGGCACTGAAAAGCATTAAGTAGCAGAGTCAAGAGCTCTGAGGAAGAACAAAGAGAGACACAGAGGGAACAGTTTGAGCAGGTACCCGGAGGAGAGAGGGCAGAGCGAACGCAAGAGGCAGAAGGCAGCAGGGACGGCAAGAGGGCATCACCACAAGAAGAAAAGCGGCGTAAGACTAAGGATGCCCACCTGCCACATCTCATCCTCTAAGGCCTCCTGTGGAAGTTTGTGATCTGCCCGATTCTTCTGTTTTATTTTTGTCAAACAACAGAAATATTTTTAGACGGTACAAATGAAAGAAAAAGACTTCCAGTTACGGCTTCCCTGGTGGCGCAGTGGTTGAGAGTCCGCCTGCCGATGCAGGGGACACGGGTTCGTGCCCCGGTCCGGGAGGATCCCACATGCCGCGGAGCGGCTGGGCCCGTGAGCCATGGCCGCTGAGCCTGCGCGTCTGGAGCCTGTGCTCCGCAACGGGACAGGCCACAACAGTGAGAGGCCCGCGAGCCGCAACAGAAAAAAAAAAAAAAAAAAAGACTTCCAGTTATATTCACTATTTCTAACTCAAAAAAAAAAAAAATCACTCAGTACTATAAGAGAGAGAAAAATTTAAAAAACTAATGAAGGTAACTTAGCTACACATTTTAGCTGGAATTTTTTCAGTGTATGAAATAAGACATTCTAAAAGGAGGTCACCTTCTTATCATGCTTCCATATCTTATTTCATTGGCAGCTCTTTCCACATAGAGGAGAATTAAGTGTGCAAGAGATACCTGAGAAAAAACTGACTTGGTAGAGAATTGTGGGTGGGTGTATGAGAGAGAGAGAGAGACAAAGACAGAGAGAGAGACAAAGAGACAGAGAGAAGACAGAATTTGAGATAGATTTCCCTCTATGAAATGAAGAGCTACAAAAAATCAGGTGGATTTGCCTTGAATTTTATTTCTTTTACCAAAATGTGATTTTCATTTTATTTGGATCCATCTAGCTTCTGATTAAAAAAACAAAAGTCATCAAATTTTGATGTTTGAGCTTTTCATTCTTTTTAGAGTGGAGGAAATAAAGCCTGGAGACTATGGGAAGTGACTTGTCCAAGTTTACCCAGTTAGTTAGTGAGTTGAGGCAAGCATACTCAGCGTTCACCTGCTTTTGTTTCTGGGGTTCGCTAAGTGGCATCAGCTACAGGTGATCCAGCACCTGCTCTTTCAGAAACGAGGTAAGTTAAGGGCCCTACTAAGATGGGAGATTGAGAAAGCTGCCCTTAGCAGGAAAGGGGCTACCAGGGCTGTGATGCTGATCCGTGTGTGTCTGTCCTTTCCCATAAACTCTCAGCTAAAAGGATACTTCCCTAAGGAAAAGGTCTTTGAATTCAGAGCAGAGGGGATTGTGCTTAATTCAGCCAAGAGGTTTCACAAGACTCCTATAAGAAGGAGGCTCAGAAAACTATCCTTCTAAGTGTGAAATCAGCTCCAGGCAGATTCCAGTAGTTGCAAGAAGGCTTTTGAGTATTGTCTTCAAGTGTTTACAAAATTGACATTCTCATCAACAAATATTTGTTGAGGACCAAATATTTACCTAGTACTCTGCACAGAGAGATGTAAGACAGTCTTGAGGGGCTTCCAATCTTGCCAATCTCATTGGCCAGCCAGAATCATACGTAAAGGATAAGAAAAAGCCAAAACAGTCTTACACAAAGTGTAAGATTCAGGGCAGGAAAAATAAATGGCTGAGAAATTCATAGGAGGGAGAGACAAATAAGGCCGTTAGAAACAGCTGCATGAAAGAGTTGACTCTTGGGCTGTGCCTGAACGGATTTACATGACAAGGATACAGAAGGAAGGGCATTTCAGTTGGGGGAACAGTACCAGCAAAGATACAAAGTTCAGAGCATGTTGGAGGATAATGAGCAGATTCATTTGCTTGGGCTAGAGAATATTTGTAAGGACTAGCTGGTGACAAACCTGGAGAGAAGGTAGGGCAAAATTCTTAGGACAAGAATCCAGATGAAAGATACTATTGGCATGTGGAACCATCAAAAATTTGTGGGTAGGTGAATGAAATGCAAAGGTGATTTAAGATGACTAACGTGTTAGAAGTATAAAATGTGGATTGAAGGGCAAAAGATGGGAAGGAGAAAACAGATGGAGAAAATTTTAGTAGTCTCAACATGAGATGATGGGAACCTTGAAATAGAAATAAAGCGTGTAATCAATATTACGAAGTAAGAGATGGTGGACTTGGTAATGCAATCAGAGTTTTTGTATTTAAACCTGGATTCCCTTGAACAGCCTCTGCTTCCTGATGCTTCCTGATGACCCATGAATGATGACAGTGGCAAGGGGTCCGGAAAGAATCCCACAGTCCATCGCTCTGAAAGCGAAACCTGAGTAGCTGGAAACCCTGGTGACTTGGCCAATGCCTTCCAGAGCTCAAGGGTCTCAAAACTCCATTCTGGAGAACATGCTGATTACATATCGAGGGTCCCTATGCTGTTTTCAATATGATACATGTAAGGACTTTTTTTTAAAGAAGGGAAAAATCAAAGTCTGAAAGATTACTTTATGTATAATAAAATGTCAGTGAAGGAAACATGATATTAGCTTGGAATTATTCCCTTGATTTTATAACATGGATGTAAAATATTTCATAATAATAACAAATATTTACTAGTGCTTACTATGTACCAGGCTCTAGCTATGACATTTATAAATATTATTTAGTTTGATTCTAACAAAAGTACAGAGAGCAGATATTATTATTCCAACCTTACTTTACACATGGGAAAACTGAAGCACAGAGAGTTTACTCCTGGCCTAAGTCACGTGGGTAGATGTTGGGGACAGTCGCGTGCTATAATCTATAGCAAAGAACGAACACCTATTCCCATCCATCATTATAACCCAAATCCGGGCGAACCTCTTCTAACTTGAAAATCTAGTAAAATTAGTCTATAGTTATAGACAAAACACAGATGAGTCAAACACATACAGACACACATACACATTTGTGGGAGCGGAAGGGCTAATAGGTATTTTAACTATATCAATGACATAATCCAAGAAACTTTTTTTTAATAAAGCTACCCTTAGTAAGAGCTCACATTTGCAGTTCATTTAACAAAAAGGCATTAAGTTACGGTTTCTGCTTGGACTGATGGTTGCATTTCAAAACTCATAATAGAGATAGACCTTGGTTTCACTAATGCCTCCACATACACGGTTTCAAGCAAAATGTAGTCCATTTACAAGAAGTACATAAATGTTGTTAAACTAAATTAGATGTAATTGTCACACTTTCATTAGCTATTAACATTATGTAAAGATAAACTAATGCATAATGAGTTATTTCATTGTCACGGAATTATAATTTTAATGATTACATTATGACAACTATAGTACAGTGCATATTTTCAATTTTCCCATTAGTGGGCAATTATTTATAAGGTTTTCTATTACAGTCTGTCCATAGAGACCAAGTTATTAATGCCTTCATTTTCCTATAGTGAAGACCACAGTGTTGAAATCAATATGATTGCCACAGGGTGGACTGCAAAGTAACACAGAAAGAACAACAAAACTACAGCCATGAAGTCAGCTCATTCAATACACGCCTGAGGAAATTTCAAGATGGAGAAAAATAATATATTAATATTCTTATAAGAAGTTCTAGTTCATAAGGTTTCCTCAAGTATATTTCCTTCAATTTTTGGTGCCTTAACTCTCCAACTCTCTCCTAAGACAACTTCCATGGTATGAAATATTCAATAGCCTAACCTTTGAAAAATGTCTTAAACAGTTTTCACCATTCAGTGAATTAAATTAATAGCCCACAAAGCCATTTTGAGAAATTTTTTGAATTGTTCAATCTCGGGGTTGTATGTCAAGAAGTAAAATGCTGATGCACTGTATGATCCACCCCCAAAGACGATGAAGAGTGGGGGACATTTACTAGAACAAAGGCCAAGGGCAATGTGACTGGACAGTGATTATGGCAACAGTAATTGTGGGTCCTGAAAACTAGTAATAATAACCACAATAATAATAGCATCTAATAAACTTTTTGCTTCTAACCCCTACCTCTGAGAATTCACTCATTATTCTTTTCGTGAAGACTGAGACTATCTGGGGGACTTGGAGAGATACCTAGCAGTTTGCAAAGAGATTTAAAAACGTAGTCTGGGGCTTCCCTGGTGGCGCAGTGGTTGAGAGTCCGCCTGCCGATGCGGCGGACACGGGTTCGTGCCCCGGTCCGGGAAGATCCCACATGCCGCGCGTGGAGCGGCTGGGCCCGTGAGCCATGGCCGCTGAGCCTGCGCGTCCGGAGCCTGTGCTCCGCAACGGGAGAGGCCACAGCAGTGAGAGGCCCGCGTACCAAAAAAGAAAAAAAAAAAAACAGCAAAAAAAACGTAGTCTGCTAACCACCTGGCCTTAGCTGGTGTGTGACTTGTTCTTGAGGCCTTGTAGGGAAGCATCAGGCTCTTCAAGGCTTCCCTGTAGCCCTGTGAAACCATATATGTCTCCCCCAACTACACTGGGGCTGTCTCAATGATCTGTGACTCTCTGGCACCTTGGACTCTACAAGGTTTGTGGAAGAAATTAATGAACTAGTTAGATTTAAGCCCCACATTTCAAAGTACCTCATAGCTTATATAATCTACTTGATGGTAAAACTAAACAGATTTTAACATGGCCCTGTGTCCCTCCCTGAGTAAAGCTGTTGGTTAGGGTGTTCAATAAATATGTATCCTTATAGTTTGGTGATAACATTTGATTGGCTTATTTTTTCCATTCAAATGGAGGAGAATCAAGCATCCTGGCACATAATAGGTCCCTGGTTCTTAAACATTTCTATGCATAAGACACACCTGGGGAACTGATTAAAATGCAGAGCCCCAGGTTCTATTCCCAGAGATTATGAATCTACAGGGCTAAAAGGCTATGTTTTTGTCAACCCTCTCCAGAAGACTCTGAAACAGGTGCTCCATAGAGTATATATGTGAACCAGTAAACACGGCACTGGTCGAGGATTCAGAAGACCCTGTGATCGAAGCTTCACCACAATAAGAGGTGCAACCTTGAGAAAGTCACTAAAACTATCCTGGTCTCAGGTCTCCTCACCCATGAGATGTGTGTGTTGGGCTCATTTTGGAGTTTGCTTACTGAAATCTCTGGACAAGGGTACCATGAAGTTGGCAACAGAAATTCTTGAACTATGTATAAAATTTCAAAAAGTCATGTAGGAGTCATTTATTTATCCCACACAAAGTCTTATTGACACATCCACTTTTTTGCTTTTCAGCTGAAACTATATCACCTCTGGTTATCAGAATTTTTAATGGCAGTTGTATTTGTCTCAGATTTATAAAAATGGAGAAATAAATACTACTGAACTGTGTCCTTTTTGTAGATCACATCTTTCAAAGCATAAAGCCCACAGGGATAAAATTGCATAAATGTTGGGATGCAGTGGGATAGACATTTCTAAGTTCCAGTCCAACCCTAGGAGCTCTTGACTAATGTTGCTTCTTAAATTAAGGAACTGACAATTCCAAACAGACTCACTTTATCCACTCAATAACTGTGTAATGAGCATCTCCTATGTGCCAGGTGCTATTCGAGGGGGCAGAGGTACAGCACTGGGTAAAACACAGCCCTACTCTCACGGTGCTTACAGGTCTAGTGTGGGGCGGGGGGAGAAGAACAAGAGCAAAAAGATAATGTCTCAGGCCATGATAAGTGTGACATAAAGGACAATAGAGTTTGGTAGGCAAGTTGTTATGGGGCGTCAGATGGAGGGTGTTGTCAAAGAAGGGCTCTCTGATAAGGCGACGTTTGAATCAAGACCTAAAGGAATTGGGGCTTCCCTGGTGGCACAGTGGTTGAGAATCCGCCTGCCAATGCAGGGGACACGGGTTCCAGCCCTAGTCCGGGAAGATCCCACACGCCGCGGGGCATCTAAGCCCGTGCGCCACAACTACTGAGCCTGCACTCTAGGGCCCGCGAGCCACAACTACTGAGCCCGCGTGCCACATCTACTGAAGCCCCCGTGCCTAGAGCCCGTGCTCCGCAACAAGAGGAGCCACTGCAAGGAGAAGACCGGGCACTGCAACGAAGAGCAGCCCCTGCTCGCCGCAGCTAGAGAAAGCCCGGGCAGAGCAACAAAGATCCAACGCAACCAAAAATAAATAAAATAAAATAAATAAAATTTTTTAAAAAAGATCTAAAGGAATTGAAGGTGAAAAATCATACAGGTCTCTGGGAGGACTCCAGACATACTGAATTATAGAATACATGCTTTTCAAAACAGGAAGATAATTTATCTTTTATATTATCATAAGCCTTACTTAAGCTAACATATTTATGAGCTCATGTTTTGGGCAGACTCCCTGCTTATAGAAAAGCACATGATCATGACTCCTTAACAGGGATTGTAGAGGGCACAGGTGAAATCTCTAGCCCACTGATTATCTCACAAGGAGGTAAAGCCTGGACTTTTGTACCACACTTATTTTTTGCCACTTCAAGAACACATCTTGGTTTGCCGCACATTCCTGTGGTCAACATATTTTTTAGTTCACTCTGGGATTTGTTCTGTCTTGGCAGGGTTTCTCAGCTGCTTTCATTTCCTACCTACTGACAGCCTGATGAGCATGATTCATAAATATTAAAAATAAGGGGGTGAGACCCGGTGCAAAGAACCTGCCAACACATGCCGGAGCCTCTGATGAGTTCCCGGTAAAACTAGAGAACATGTTTCAAACACCAGTGGATTCTCCACATCTAGGACAATGTCTGGCACCTAGTTAGCACCCAGGGAATATGTGCTCGAAGAATGAATGAAATGTTTGCAAGAGACTTGAATAACGCTCACTTCCATGCTGCCTATCTCAAACCAAAATAAAAGCTCTGCTTAAATAGAACAGCTTGGTGTGAGTGTATGTGGGAGTATGTTAGTAAACAGGATGTTTTCTATCCTTTATGAGAAAGCATGGCAGCTGCTCGCTGAGCTCCTAATAGACGAAGCTGCTAGTTTTACATCCTTGAAAGCCCCTATTTGCATAGACACTATATAGAAGGCAGAAGTTAGAAACGGAAACAGTATGTGATCACTTTTGCTAGAAAGTTCTGCCTGTGGTTTGTGATTTCTGGAAACGTGGATGTGCTGACAACAAAATTAACTCCTCCGAAGAACTGAGAATTGCCTTCTCTCATCATCCCTCTCCCTATAATATACATGACTTGACGAAATTAGACTGTTATTTTCATCGCGGTGATCTGCAAAATCATAAAATGATGTGTATTTTGGGAATGCCTAGTTAACTCTCGTTAGTCCCACTGAGGTTTTAGCTACTAATATAAGCATTGCAAATATCACGGAGGTGTTCACATCTAGTTTTAGTAACCCAAAGAGATACTCAAAGGACTTGAAAGAAAAATCTCTTTAGAAATCAGGCAATAATGAGGATTCAAATCAAATGGCGAACCTATGGGATAAAATCAGATCTACACTGATTTGCCAAAACTTGCTTTGCAGCAACCAGCAAGAAACATTTTTATAGTCGAAGCCAATATTAACAATCAAAACAGCAGAATTACAGGCATATACACACAAAGTCCATCCCTATTCACAGTTTTTATCACAAACATTAACAAATATTGATCAAGCTGCTTGCCACAAAAGTTTGCTTTAACATATCATCAGCATACAAACTGGGAGCCATGTTTCCTAGACAATTGCCAGCACCTTGTGTCATACTTGTAAATAATAGGCTACTCCTACTGAGCACCATCTGCTTAATATAGAAAAATGTTCATCTTAATTAGGAAATTCTTCTTATTTAATATTTATTGAACACCCACAATGTGTTTGGCAGCCAAAACACCAGAAACACACTCTCGGCCCACTAAGAATCCACCTGCTAAGGAAAATATGATGAACCAGTTATGCAGTCATTTCTGTTTTTAACATATTTTATGTAACTCTTTCTGGGTGACAGAGTTGCCATTGATTCACTCTTTGGAAGGGTCTTGTCTCCTAATTAAGGTGGGATGGTGAGCTATAAGTTATGAGTGAAGTAGATGATAAAGAACAAATTAACTATGGTCGCCACGAAGAATAAGTGAAATTTGCTCCACTGATGGAAGAAAATTTAATACACAATTAAGTAAACCCAACTGTGTTTGTTATGGACTGACAGATTAGGACTGCATAACATATTAGAAATACAGAATGCATAGTAGAAAAGTTACCTTGAAAAAGCAACCATCCTTTGTTTTGCATTTACCTTCAGTGCTTCTGCACCTCCACAAGGATACAACTATGCTGTGTAATATGAACATCTTAGTTGGTAAAGATTTAATAGTCAAAGATCTACTCTCAACTAGAAGAATTAAGACAGATTGACAACCTCTCCCAGAAGCCTCCAACTATACACCCTTCTCTTTTTCCTACACTCCAATCAGCAAAAGTTCAAGAAAACTTGACATGTTCAATATTGCAACTGTGTAGAGAAGCATACTTGGGGAGAATAAATGACCTATTCACATCAAGAGACTGCTACATGTATGCCTGTAATGGTGCCTGGGCATGAATTATCTAGCACTAACTTTAATTACCCTTTTAGAGAAAATTATAAACTTTTTAAAATGTGGTTTTGCTCCAATAATTGAATAGCACAAGTATGTTATTTTTTTTCCAGATCTTGAGTTTTAACTAGTTCTCCACTTCACATGGGAAACGTTTCCCCATCCACTTTTCCAGTGTCTTACTAAGTGTTTCTAGGTTTGTTTTGTTTCTTTATACTTCTCATTAAATCATATAGGCTCCTCATTCTGATTTCTTCATAAGGAAAACATACAATGGAGTAAAAAGAATGTGATGACATTGATCATATTGTCCTACTTATTGTCCTTAAGTTTTATTGTTTTTCACAAATCAGCAATACCAATTGCCCCAGTTATCCCTTTGGAACATGTTGAGTCAGAGAATGGAATATTATCCAGCATCTTAATTTTATGGGTATTCAGGCAAAAGAGAAATTACATGTTAGTGGAGGTAATGCTGTGATGACGGCAGTTGTCAAATGGTGCCAATATGAACTTTAAATGAATATAATTTGAGAGAAATACATGACAGAGGGATAATGACTAGCTCATATATTTGCAGGGTAATAAATACCTAATGAGCAAAATTGTAAAGCAAATAGTAGGTTGAACATACACCCAAATGTTGGTTCTTGACTCAGAGTCAGAAAACAGAATGATTTGTCTGTCTGGAATGATGAAGCATCACTTCTTCATAAGCTAATGAGCAGCACCATCTGGCATGATTACAGAGGAGCAAGATCGTAAGAAAGTGAAGAATAGAATGACAGAGCTGCAGTAGGATTTTCACAGGAAGTTAACAAATTCCTCACCATTTACAATAATCGTAATAAAAGTAACTTTAGATGTTCACAGAACACTACACCAACAGCATAAAGATTATAGGACCAAATGTATTCAAAACAATTGAATATAACTCCTGATATCTTAGAATCTTTCTGTACCACAATGGTTCTCAAAGTGTGGTCCCAGGACCAGCAATGACAGAATTACCTGGGAAGTTGTGAGAACTGCAAACTCTAGGTCCTTGTCCCAGAACCACCAACTCAGAAACTCTCAGGGTAGCCCTAGCAATCTGTGTGTTAACCAGTCCTCCAGGCGATTCAGATATAGGCTCATGCTTGGGAACTACTGCTCTACCAACCCAAATAAGAGTCAGAGATGTTTGCTGTTTTTGTGGATACCAAAGAAATTCGCTAATTTGGTCTATTCTGTTTAAACAACTGGTCCATGTGCTGAAGAATAAAAATCAGTCAAACCAGTTCCTTGAGTGACATGATGATCTCTTCAAATAAGAGAACTGTCATCCTAGTATCATTTTATAGAATAACAGCAGAACAAATTGCCTTAAACCTGTACCTTGATATAGAAAACAAACTTACGGTTACCAAGGGGGAATGTGGGGGGGATAAACTGGGAAATTGGGATTGAGAAATACACACCACTATATATAAAATAGATAACTAGTAAGAACCTACATACAGTAAAGCACAGGGAACTCTATTCAATACTCTGTAATGACCTACATGGGAAGAGAAACTAAAAAAGAGTGGATATATGTATATATATATCTGACTCACTTTGCTGTACAGTAGAAACTAACACAACATTGTAAATCAACTATACTCCAATAAAAAAATTAATTAAAAAGACAAACCTGTACCTTAACTGTATAGTTTCTGAACACATGTATTTTCTTCCTTTTAAGTTGCTTTGGTAGACCCCATGAGACAAGTTTTGCACGTTTGCCTGAATCCTTTGTTTACTTAATTGGTTTTCCATCCCTTGGTCATTCATTCAGCAAGTATTAAGTATCTACTATATGCCATGCACTATTCTAGCTGCTGAGATATATAAGTAACAAAAACAGACAATGATCCCTGCCCTTAAGGAACTTCCATCCTAGTACAGGAGAACGACAAAAATAATAAATGATAAAATCCATAAGTACATAAAATATTAGAAGGTAAACAATGCTATTGGGGAAAGAAAGGAAAAGTTAAACCAAGTAAGGAGAACTGGGAATGCTGCTTATTGGGAGTGGGGATTTCAATGTTAAGTAGTATCATGGTAGACTCACTGAGTGGGTGACGTGAGCAAAAGCTTGAAGATGATGGAGTTGATCACGCAATACATGAAGAGAATGGGAGGGAGGGAGAGCAAGAGGGAGGCGATATGGGGATATATGTATATGTATAGCTGATTCACTTTGTTATACAGCAGAAACTAACACACCACTGTAACGCAATTATACTTCAACAAAGGTGTTTAAAAACAAAAATCAAAAAAACTTGTGCCTTTACTCTAAGGGAGATAGGGGACTACCTCAGGGTTCTGAGCAGAAGACTGACATGATCTGAATTAATTAATTAAAAAGACAAACCTGTACCTTAACTGTATAGTTTCTGAACACATGTATTTTCTTCCTTTTAAGTTGCTTTGGTAGACCCCATGAGACAAGTTTTGCACGTTTGCCTGAATCCTTTGTTTACTTAATTGGTTTTCCATCCCTTGGTCATTCATTCAGCAAGTATTAAGTATCTACTATATGCCATGCACTATTCTAGCTGCTGAGATATATAAGTAACAAAAACAGACAATGATCCCTGCCCTTAAGGAACTTCCATCCTAGTACAGGAGAACGACAAAAATAATAAATGATAAAATCCATAAGTACATAAAATATTAGAAGGTAAACAATGCTATTGGGGAAAGAAAGGAAAAGTTAAACCAAGTAAGGAGAACTGGGAATGCTGCTTATTGGGAGTGGGGATTTCAATGTTAAGTAGTATCATGGTAGACTCACTGAGTGGGTGACGTGAGCAAAAGCTTGAAGATGATGGAGTTGATCACGCAATACATGAAGAGAAAGAGTGATCCAGCAAAGGGCTGAAATAAAGGCCTGCAGGAGGGAGCATGCCTGGTGTGTTTGAGATGCAGCTTGGAAGACTGTGTGGCTAGAGCAGAATGAGCATGAAGGAAGTTTAATAATTAGAGGCCAGAGAGGAAACAAGGGGCCAGGTCACCCTGGAAGGCATTGTAAGTCGTTGTAAAAACTTGTGTAAAAACTTTACCACTTAGGGGGTGGGATAGGGAGGGTGGGAGGGAGATGCAAGAGGGAGGCGATATGGGGATATATGTATATGTATAGCTGATTCACTTTGTTATACAGCAGAAACTAACACACCACTGTAACGCAATTATACTTCAACAAAGGTGTTTAAAAACAAAAATCAAAAAAACTTGTGCCTTTACTCTAAGGGAGATAGGGGACTACCTCAGGGTTCTGAGCAGAAGACTGACATGATCTGAATTATGCCAAAATACTCACTAATTTTCCTCTAAGTCTGTGTACAGTTTCATCAACCATTTATGCAGCAGGTTAAAAGACACTGCTACTATATTTTTCCTTTTCTTTATGTTCTTCATAAAGTTATTTAAAACTATTTTCACTAAGGCAATTCACTTTCTTTGTTATCAGTGAAGAAAATATTGTCTAGAAGACAATTAGAAGATAAAGTTGGATAGTGATCAGTTCTCCTTTACTTGGGTCTTTGGTTTCCTGCCTTCTGTGGCCTTTCTGCCTAAGGCCCAAGAGTACAACCTTGGGTGCTAGGAATTGTTTTTTCACCAGGCAACTGACAGCTAACAGAACTGTGAGTGAAGTCTTGGAACCTGCTTTGCCACTGAAGTGAAACTAAAATGCAGACCTGAACAGGATAGAAAGCCCAGAGATAAACCCACACACATATGGTCACCTTATCTTTGATAAAGGAGGCAAGAATATACAGTGGAGAAAAGACAGCCTCTTCAATAAGTGGTGCTGGGAAAACTGGCCAGGTACATGTAAAAGAATGAAATTAGAACACTCCCTAACACCACACACAAGAATAAACACAAAATGGGTTAAAGACCTAAATGTAAGGCCAGACACTATCAAACTCTTAGAGGAAAACATAGGCAAAACACTCTATGACATAAATCACAGCAAGATCCTTTTTGACCCATCTCCTAGAGAAATGGAAATAAAAACAAAAATAAACAAATGGGACCTAATGAAACTTAAAAGCTTTTGCACAGCAAAGGAAACCATAAACAAAATGAAAAGATAACCTACAGACTGGGAGAAAATATTTGCAAATGAAGCAACTGAAAAAGGATTAAT
>NC_041217.1:117841062-117848655 GCF_002837175.3 Physeter macrocephalus
AGGGTGGGAGGGAGGGAGACGCAAGAGGGAAGAGATATGGGAACATATGTATATGTATAACTGATTCACTTTGTTGTAAAGCAGAAACTAAGACACCATTGTAAAGCAATTATACTCCAATAAAGATGTTTAAAAAAAAATGCAAACCTGTATTTGAGGAATGGCTCTGTCAGTGACTTATTAAAAACCCAGTGCCCAGTCACAAAATATCTGGCAAAGGTAATAGACTTGCCAGCCTTTGGGTAAGATAGAGCAAGGGGTGGTCTGTCTGAGTAGAACTGTGGAAACGTTTCTATCAAAATCCAATCCTATAACTTGCCTCGTTTGGTATTACTGTGACCCCTATATACTGAAGAAAAGTGTTTGGAAATTCACAAGTATTTTAACAAGTGGCAAAGGGACTTGGAAACTTAAAAAAAAACCAAACTATTGGGTATTATTTCTTTCACTCCTTAACTCATTTATTCATTCATCTATCAAATGTTTACCAAATACCTATTCGAGTCAAACACTGTATCAGGTGGTGGGGAAACAAATATATAAGAGCTGATATTCCCTTAAAGAGTTTACGGACTACCTGGAGGATTAGACATAAATAATAATGCATGGTAGAGAGTGATGATTTTTATTTTTAAAAAAAGTCCAAATGCTATGGATTTTCAGAGGAGGAAATATGAGTTCTAATTAGAGATATTACCAAAGGCTTCATGGAAGAGGTAACCTTTAATTTGGTCATAAAGGATGCATTTGTGTGCATGATAATGGGAGGAAGTAAAATTTCGGCAGAGGAAGCAATCTCTGCAAAGGCATAGAGGCAAGGCTATATTCACAGTCACCCATATGAGAGGAAAAGAAGGCCTCAGCTAGAGCAGCAGTAGTGGTAATGAGAGAAGAAAGAAAATGAGCTATTGCTGAGGTCATTTCAAGGAAACCTGAAATATCTGTGGGCCATTTAGCTGAGAGAAGTAGAGTGAAAACAACACATTTGTTTGCTCTTTTGATGGTAAACCATCACTGTGCTAGGTCTGAAAATAAACTGGAGATAAGCCAAGTCCCTGTTCTTAAGAAGTGTGTTGTCTAATGAAAGAAATGGACAAATAAACATAGTAAGGTGAGATAAATAAGACCCTCATTGAATTCTTAAGGACTTCAGGGTGCCATCATGCTTAAATGGCCAGGAACAGGTCATAGTCACAAAACTGGCATCCAGCTACAAGCAGATTACCGAGATTATTTGAGACATAGTTCTTCTTCCCTTACGTATTTCTCTGACTCAAGGAAAAATGGAATGTTGTCCTGTCTCTTCATTCAAAGCAATTTAACATAGTGCAGTTCTAAGTATCATCAGCAGATTAAAAGCACTGGCCTGGCTTAGGAGCTTGTTCAAAATGCAAATTCTCAGGCTCCACTCCAAATCACCTGAATCAGCAGGTGACTGCATGCACATTCAAGTTTGAAAAGTACTGTACTAAACAGAAAGAGAGAGAGGGAGGGAGAAAGAGGGAGGAAGGAAGCGAGGAAGGGAGAAAGAAAGAAAGAAAATACTGTACTGATCTAGAGGACTCATTCTTTAGTAAAAAAAAAAAAAAAGCTAAGGAGGGAAGTCCATTTAGAAGGTCAACATTACTACATCTAATAAAAAGTCTCTTATTTTTGTTTTCAAAGGAGCAAAAATTCAATTCAACAAACATTTGTAGAGCTCCTACATCATCTCAGCAAGATATTTTGAAATGTTGTACAAGCAAGTAAAAATCTAGTAGTACAGATGGATACCGTATCAGTTGAAAAGTCTCAAAGAAACCAACTCTGTCTTAAGAGTCAAGGTATACAAGAATTGAGGAAAAAAGAGATTGCCCCTGCTTCATATTTTTCATGGACAGTATATAACCATTCTTAATTTCCTCGATTTTGATCTAAACTTGGGAGATGAAAAAAAAAAATCAAAGGAGAGGAGAAATCCAAATTATAGTAGGGAAGTAAATCAACCGAAGAGATAAACCTCGTGACTTAAATAAATAAAAATCCCTTGACTTTAAATAAATAAATAAACAGGAAAAGAAAAGAAAAAAAGACCCTTAAAGCCCTTATAAAGTTTAAAGTGTAGATATACTCTAACAAAGCTTTCGATTTAAGGTCTATTTGTCTTTGAGGTTCACACTCTTTGTAGTGTTCAAAAGCTTTTATATTGAGGGACTGTTTAGCATAAATGTCTATTGGGACTTCTTTCTATACAGCATAATCTGGCTATGTATCTAGCCATTCTGTCAAGTCATATCCTAAGGCCCAGGAGAATATAATTTTCTGAAGTAGACTGGTTGCAAGTCTTGATTTCTACAACTACCAGTAGTCTGAATAGTCTTCCTTTTAAAAATATAGTCACTGAATTAACGATGTTTCTCTTGTTTTACTCCTAAACTAAGCTGTCTTGTCAAATTAGTTTCACCCAGTGCATGCGTGCACGTGCCCTTGCACAAATGTGTGTAATTTTAAACAAAAGAGAGGTCAGTACTGATATATTGATAAATTAAAAACATCCCTTCCATCTTCCCATTATTAAAATAGGTTTTTCCCTCTTATTAGTGAATTTTTAATTTCCAGCCTGTGTGTATTACAGAGGAGGCCTAATGTAGGTCACTACATGCCATCATGAATAATGGGAAAAAGGAAGTCAACTATTTCCCAATGCTTGTTAGCATGAAAACACAGCCCTGGATGCCTTATTATGCTTTTTGACTCCGAAGTCCTATGGGTCTGCCCGTGACTGCTGTGTGAACTCACTGTTCCTGCCAAATACATCAGCTGGGGTGGGAACATTAATTCATTTTAACAGAGATGAGTCAACGTTGCTCCTGAAAAAGTGCTGAGATGCTATATTTGCAAAGACTGTCTTCAAAAAGAAAAAAAAAGAAAATACTGTTTTTAATACTGGGTTCTGTCTCTCAACCCAAGAATTTTTCTACTTTGCCTATTTTCTCTTGGTCCAGGTTTTCCTAAGGTTAGTACCTATTTATTCCAAGTTAGAAATAACTAGACATCTTTGTTTTCAGAGTCCAGGTAGAGTAACAGGACTTCTTTGGGTGAACTAGGCATGTGTCTGTGCCTCTTGGCTGGCGCTCGGGCTAGCACATCTTCCAGTTTTTGCTTTTGCCGCTCCCTCTCGCTGTACTGCATCTGTTGAGGCAGTTTGCCTGCCTTGTGTCCCAACAGAGGGGACTCTCAAGAGAGTTCCTAAATTCTCAGGGGGGAGGCTTTCCTCTTTCCACTCTAGGAAATACTAAGCGTTTGTAAACCTAAGGGATGTGAGCCAATTTAATCCCTAAAATCGATCACACAGCAGCACAAGAAACTTTCAAAATGGCCAAAGCTAAAACAGCGAAACCTGGGCTGCACTTAAAACCCACACCAGATGACAAAACCGACTCCAACACAAGGCTGTGAGAAACAACACATCACTGATTTCTTTTTCTCTCTGTAGGACTGAGCGGGAATGGATGGAGCATGCAGGCAATGATTAGCCATGTAGCCATCTTGATATTTACCAATCAGTTTCCCATTTTGACAGTGTCTTCTGAAACTGACTTTTGTGTACCCTGTTTCCTAAATGATCCTTAAAAGTAACCCCTTCCCTTCACATCCTCTGCACCTGAAGCAGTAACGTCTTGAAATATTGATCTATTTGCTGCTAGCTTTCATTAATTTCATCCATCCCTGAAGGCAGAGCCACATTTGTGCCCGCTAATGAAGACCTATTTAGGGGAGCTCAGGGCCCTTTATCAGCCCTGAATTAGCTTTGCAGTTTTAATGGGATTATTACTTAATTAAATAATGTGCCTGCATTTGCCAATGTATTTCTAAAGTGGGATGCAAGCTGCAACTGCCTACACGCCCATAGGTAAGCAGAACACCTCACACAGGCTTCGTTGCTTCTCCAAGAGAGTTAACATTCGTTTTACATCTGTACATGGCCAGGCACATAATCACATTCTACAAATGTTGAATGCAGTACCATGTGCCACTGTTAGCCCTACAGCCCCTCTAGGGTATTTCAGTCTTAAAATGTATTAATGCAAATGTGGAAATGTCAGCAAGCTAGTATTATGTATGCACACCAATCATTCAAAGGGGGAAAAGAGATCCATTTTGGTCCAGATTATTTTGAGTACAAGACCTTTAATTCCAAAGGTTTCCGGTTTGTTGAAGGTAGCTGTTTCCCAGAAAAATATGTGGTAAGTAAAAATATAAAGGTGACCACTGCCCAAATGACCTAGAATTCCAAAGAAAACTGAGCCCCAGAAGATGAACAGAGAAAGGGCAAGCAGTCTCTCCCTCTGTTCTCTCAGCCTTTCCCACAAGGTCACTGTTTCTAACTGACAAGCCAAATAATTTTAGTCAGTAACTGATAAGAAAGCAAATTAAATTTCATTTGGTTTGAAAAAGTATTCCAATATGCATATGAGTTGATCTAAACTCATTCTAAGAAATTTAACAGGGTACATTTTCTTTTATTACTTCATGTTTTCTAAACAAGGAATCCCTTAAGATAAAAATTAAAACCACTGGAAAAATGAAAAGATGCCCGCCTTGAATGGAGGAGGGGCTAACATTATTTAAAAATGACAATTTGTCATTTTAAAAATGACAATTTTTGACAATTTGAAGAATCAAGTTGAGAGGCAAATTTTTCTTTGAAGAACTTAATTTAATAATTTTCCTATCATGAATCACTCTAACTACTAGGAACAATTTTTTTAATTCTATAAATTACACATTATACTGGTGACATAACTTCTCCATTAAAAACCTGATGAATGGATAAAGAAGATGTGGCACATATATACAATGGAATATTACTCAGCCATAAAAAGGAAAGAAACTGAGTTATTTGTAGTGAGGTGGATGGACCTAGAGACTGTCATACAGAGTGAATAAGTCAGAAAGAGAAAAACAAATACCGTTTGCTAACACATATAATAGCTAGTGGGAAGCAGCCACATAGCACAGGGAGATCAGCTCGCTGCTTTGTGACCACCTAGAGGTGTGGGATAGGGAGGGTGGGAGGGAGCGGGATGCAAGACAGAAGAGATATGGGGACATATGTATATGTATAATTGATTCACTTTGTTATAAAGCAGAAACTAACACATCATTGTAAAGCAATTATACTCCAAAAAAGCTGTTAAAAAAAAAAAAACACCTGATGGTGAAAATTAGCACTTGCCTCCAGGAAGTGCAGGCAAATCAACCAAAATAGTTTACACAAAAGTCAAATTATATGGGCCATGCTTTTTCCTCACCTCTTCATGCCTGCAGTGATGTATACCACTTAACTTCCTCCTATTTACTTAGGAGAAAAATATTTAAAACATTTGTTAGGATATAACCAACACACACTTTGTGAGCATGTACCTACATGAATTCTTGCATAAAACACTTTCTTTGAAGCAAAATAATCTTAAAATGTTTACAGTAATCATATTTTCGGTGTGTTGTTATTTTTATTCTAAAAGTGTTGTGTGTATGCTGTGGGATAAAGCAGATGAGTATTTACATTGGCGCCTCTAGGACCGTGATTGTCAGCATGGAAGAAAGAAGAACAGATGTAAGATAGATGAGGTAAGATAAAAACCTGGTAGACCTGAATTTGTATTGGAAGTTTCAGTTTGAACACAAAACGATTTTATCTTTAAACAATATATACAGCATATGTTGTTTATACTAGCTCTGTCCAATCAAAAGACCACGAAACAAAGACCAATCCAGTAGTAATGAGCATGTGTAGTGCCAAGATTATGCTCTCTTCAATACTAAAAAGACGAAAGTTCTTTGGAAAAAAAAGTCTGAATCCACGTTTGCATGAGGATATGTACAAGAAGAGCCTGAAACATCCTATGATACTAGGAAGCAAAGAAGATTTATAAGACTTTGTTTTACAAGACTACTAAAGACATGTCAAAAGGATGCAAAATCCAGTCTGAAGAGGTTCCCACAGCTCAAAATAGGACAGTTAAGCATAAGAACATAACTGGAATGAATTAAAATATTTCAAATATGTTTAAATACATAAGTCAATATGTAAATACTGAAAATAATAAATTTACTGGTGACTTTTGGAGAATGATAGGGCATGAATTCTTTAAAACTAATAAAGAGGCGATTGGTTCAAGATGGCAGAGTAGAAGGACATGCTCTCACTCCCTCTTGTGAGAACACTGAAATCACAACTAACTGCTGAACAATCATCGACAGGAAGACACTGGAACTCACCAAAAAAAGATACCCCACATCCAAAGACAAAGGAGAGGCCACAATGAGATGGTAGAAGGGGCACAATCACAATAAAATAAAATCCTGTAACTGCTGGGTGGGTGACTCACAAACTGGAGAACACTTACACCACAGAAGTCCACCTACTGGAGTGAAGGTTCTGAGCCCCAAGTCAGGCCTCTGAACCTGGGGGTCCAGCAACGGGAGGAGGAATTCTTAGAGAATCAGACTTTGAAGGCTAGCGGGATTTGATTGCAGGACTTTGACGGGACTGGGGGAAACAGAGACTCCACTCTTGGAGGGAACACACAAAGTAGTGTGCACATCGGGACCCAGGGGAAGGAGCAGTGACCCCTTAGAGACGGAACCAGACCTACCTGCTAGTGTTGGAGGGTTTCCTGCAGAGGCTCGTGGTGGCTCTGTCTCACCGTGAGGACAAGGACACTGGCAGCAGAGATTCTGGTAAGTATTCCTTGGTGTGAGCACTCCCAAAGTCCGCCATTAGCCCCAACAAAGAGACTGGGTAGGCTCCAGTGTTGGGTCGCCTCAGGGCAAACAACCAACAGAGAGGGGACACAGACTCACCCATCCGCAGACAAGCAGATTAAAGTTTTACTGAGCTCTGCCCACCAGAGCAACAGCCAGCTCTACCCTCCACCAGTCCCTCCTATCAGGAAACTTCCACAAGTCTCTTACATAGCCTCATGCACCAGAGGGCGAACAGCAGAAGCAAGAAGAACTACAATCCTGCAGCCTGTGGAACAAAAACCACATTCACAGAAAGATAGACAAGATGAAAAGGCAGAGGACTATGTACCAGATGAAGGAACAAGATAAAACCCCAGAAAAACAACTAAATGAAGTGGAGAGAGGCAACCTTCCAGAAAAAGAATTCAGAATGATAGTGAAGATGATACAGGACTCAGAAAAAGAATGGAGGCAAAGATCGAGAAGAGGCAAGAAATACTTAACATAGACCTAGAAGAATTAAAGAACAAACAAACAGAGATGAACAATACAATAACTGAAATGAAAACTACACTAGAAGGAATCAATAGCAGAATAACTGAGGCAGAAGAACAGATAAGTGACCTGGAAGACAGAATGGTGGAATTCACAGCAGGGAACGGAATAAAGAAAAAAAGAATGAAAAGAAGACAACCTAAGAGACCTCTGGGACAACATTAAACACAACAACATTTGCATTATAGGGGTCCCAGAAGGAGAGGAGAGAGAGAAAGGACCAGAGAAACTATTTGAAGAGATTATAGTGGAAAACTTCCCTAACATGGGAAAGGAAATAGCCACCCAAGTCCAGGAGGCGCAGCG
>NC_041217.1:117849254-117850874 GCF_002837175.3 Physeter macrocephalus
AATTCCCATACAGGATAAACCCAAGGAGAAACACGATGAGACACATAGTAATCAAATTGGAAAAAATTAAAGACAAAGAAAAATTATTGAAAGCAGCAAGGGAAAAACGACAAATAACATACAAGGGAACTCCCATAAAGTTAACAGCTAATTTCTCAGCAGAAACTCTCCAAGCTAGAAGGGAGTGGCATGATATACTTAAAGTGATGAAAGGGAAGAACCTACAACCAAGATTACCCTACCCAGCAAAAATCTCATTCAGATTTGATGGAGAAATCAAAAGCTTTACAGACAAGCAAAAGCTAAGAGAATTCAGCATCAACAAACTGGCTCTACAACAAATGCTAAAGGAACTTCTCTAGGCAAGAATACAAGAGAAGGAAAAGACCTACAAGAACAAATGCAAAACAATTAAGAAAATGGGAATAGGAACATACATATCGATAATTACCTTAAATGTAAATGGATTAAATGATCCCACCAAAAGACACAGACTGGCTGAATGGATACAAAGACAAGACCCATATATATGCTGTCTACAAGAGACCCTCTTCAGACCTAGAGAAATATACAGACTGAAAGTGAGGGGATGGAAAAAGATATTCTATGCAAATGGAAATCAGAAGAAAGCTGGAGTAGCAATTCTCATATCAGACAAAATAGACTTTAAAATAAAGACTATTACATAGACAAAGAAGGACACTGCATAATGATCAAGAGGTTGATCCAAGAAGAAGATATAACAATTGTAAATATTTATGCAACCAACATAGGAGCACCTCAATACATAAGGCAAATACTAACAGCCATAAAAGGGGAAATCGACAGTAACACATTCATAGTAGGGGACTGTAACACCCCACTTTCACCAACGGACAGATCATCCAAATTGAAAATTAATAAGGAAACACAAGCTTTAAATGATACATTAAACAAGATGGACTTAATTGATATTTATAGGACATTCCATCCAAAAACAACAGAATACACATTTTTCTCAAGTGCTCATGGAACATTCTCCAGGATAGATCATATATTGGGTCACAAATCTAGCCTTGGCAAATTTAAGAAAATTGAAATCATATCAAGTATCTTTTCTGACCACAACGCTATGAGACTAGATATCAATTACAGGAAAAGATCTATAAAAAATACAAACACATGGAGGCTAAACAATACACTACTTAATAACGAAGTGATCACTGAAGAAATCAAAGAGGAAATCAAAAAATACTTAGAAACAAATGACAATGGAGACACGACGACCCAAAACCTATGGGATGCAGCAAAAGCAGTTCTAAGAGGGAAGTTTATAGCAATACAATCCTACCTTAAGAAACAGGAAACATCTCGTATAAACAACCTAACTTTGCACCTAAAGCAACTAGAGAAAGAAGAACAAAAAAACCCCAAATTTAGCAGAAGGAAAGAAATCATAAAGATCAGATCAGAAATAAATGAAAAAGAAATGAAGGAAACAATAGCAAAGATCAATAAAACTAAAAGCTGGTTCTTTGAGAAGATAAATAAAATTGATAAACCATTAGCCAGACTCATCAAGAATAAAAGGGAGAAGACTCAAATCAATAGAATTAGAAATGAAAAAGGAGACGTAACAAC
>NC_041217.1:117852511-117852755 GCF_002837175.3 Physeter macrocephalus
GTCTGGGAGGATCCCACATGCCGCGGAGCGGCTGGGCCCGTGAGCCATGGCCGCCGAGCCTGCACATCCGGAGCCTGTGTTCTGCAATGGGAGAGGCCACAACGGTGAGAGGCCCGCGTACAGCAAAAAAAAAAAAAAAAAAAACAAAAAACTACAATGAGATATCACCTCACACCAGTCAGAATGGCCATCATCAAAAAATCTAGAAACAATAAATGCTGGAGAGGGTGTGGAGAAAAGGGAA
>NC_041217.1:117853248-117858729 GCF_002837175.3 Physeter macrocephalus
GCAGTCCCACTACTGGGCATATACCCTGAGAAAACCATAATTCAAATAGAGTCATGTACCAAAATGTTCATTGCAGCTCTATTTACGATAGCCAGGACATGGAAGCAACCTAAGTGTCCATCAACAGATGGATGGATAAAGAAGATGTGGCACATATATACAATGGAATATTACTCAGCCATAAAAAGAAACGAAATTGAGTTATTTGTAGTGAGGTGGATGGACCTAGAGTCTGTCATACAGAGTGAAGTGAGTTAGAAAGAGAAAAACAAATACCGTAGGCTAACACATATATATGGAATCTAACAACAACAACAACAACAAAAGTCATGAAAAACCTAGGGGTAAGACGGGAATGGAGCCTCAGACCTACTAGAGAATGGACTTGAGGGTGTGGGGAGGGGGAAGGGTAGGCCGTGACAAAGTGAGAGAGTGGAATGGATATATACACACTACCAAACGTAGAATAGATAGCTAGTGGGAAGCAGCTGCATAGCACAGGGAGATCAGCTCAGTGCTTTGTGACCACCTACAGGGGTGGGATAGGGAGGGTGGGAGGGAGGGAGATGCAAGAGGGGAAGAGCTATGGGAACATGTGTATCTGTATAACTGATTCACTTTGTAATAAAGCAGAAACTAACACACCATTGTAAAGCAATTATACTCCAATAAAGATGTTAAAAAAATATTAATGCGATCATTGGAGAAATTTGAAAACACACTAAATATATATTTTTGTTAAGATAGTATGCTGATTTTTCTGTAGGACAATGGCATTTTCTTTATTTTTAAGAATCTTAATCTCTTAGAGATACATGCCAAAATATTTATGAATAAAATAATATGATGTCTGGCTTTTGCTTCAAAATAATCCTTGGGGAGGGAGAAAGTGTACAGGGGTATAGATAGAACAAGATTGGCTATGAGTTAATCATTATTCAGTCTGAGCTGTGGTATACAGCAGTTCATTACAGCATTTGTTCCTTATAAGTCTGACATTTTCCTTCATAAAAAGCTAAAAAATATCCTTCTTTGAAATCTGGCAATGAACATCAGGTCACTAAGGAAAATCTTTAACAATAAAATCCACACAGCTAAATTTAGGGTACAGATTTAAATCATTGTGGAGATTGCTACCCTTGAGGTCGTTTTGGTCGACCTTTTGTCATCCAACCAGATTTTACCAAAACCATCCGTTCTGCTCATTTCTAGCATAGTTGTTCTTTGGTCTGGTTGTAGTATTCAGTGAAGCACCAGACGGGATTAGACTTGGGGAAGAAAACAGCATGAAAGCATCATAAAATCATTCTGACTTGTTTTTTCTACTTTTATTTTGGTAACTCTACCAATTGAATGATACCTGCAAATTAATTTTACCAAGTGCACTTTTTCCCACTATACAAACAGCTTTCCTCATCACAGCCAGTAAGAAAATGAATCTCCCAAAGCTGTTCTCTTCCAGTGCTTGTTGTACAATCCACACATCTGTGACAGTGCTGTCTCACTGAAAGCTCACAGCAAAGCCAGCATGATATAAACACATGGGGACAGACAGCACGCTGAGCTCTTCTCTGATACCCCAGAATTATTCTAGGGCTTATTGTTATGACTAGGGCACACCCCGAGGGCTAAATGTTTCTAATGAAAAACCAAATATACCTAATTAACTGCACTGCTCTGGGCTAGTGAGAGACCAGAAATTTCCAAAGCCACTTGAGAACGGTCATATTTATATAGAATGGTGCTACATGTGAGAGTATTTCTTTGAAGCACATACCTACTCCTTTTATCCCTAGTGCCTGTCTCTTTGGACTGTTTATGCTACACTGATTCAAATCTTAACACTGGGATTCTTCTTGCTAAGGCTAAAGTGGAAGGGGCCACTATCATGGCTATTTGTCTTGCATTTCATTAGAAGCTACGCATTTTTGGTGCTCAGAAGTAGAAAACACTAAATTCCACCTAAATTATCAGTAGGAGAGTTGAGCCAGATAAAATTTTAAAATAATTATCAGCATTTAAATTATACCCAGAGACAACAGAAACTCCCCTTCTCAAGCACACACTGCAGTATAGTTGAAAGTTTAAATTTGATAATAAGGAAGAATAAAAGACAGATATTTTGAGGAAATCAGAATGTTAATATTGGAATTATAGTCAATGCTCAATTTATCCATAGTATTACACAAAAAAGCAATATTCACAGTAATTCAAACTTTCAGCAATCAGTTTCAATATTTTCCTTCAGCAGTTCTTTATTAGAACTAGATATATGAACTAAGGTAAACTGATTTATAATTCTACTTCTTTCTCACATACTGGTTACTTTTCTAAAGGGGAAGAAAAAGTGGTGAGCAATAGTTATAAGGGAGAAGAGGAGGAGGAAGAGAGAGCAGGGGGAGGAAGCACGAAAAGTAAGGAGCAGGAGAAGAATAAGAAAGGCAGGCCTTGGGAAAGGTGGTTTACAGAATGCTGCAGAAAACCGGATGTAATGAAAAAAATGCAAATTGGTTTTTAGATCATTGAGTGAACAGTATGTATATCTCATTTCTCTTCAAGAATCCACTGTTAATGATTTTAAGGAATGCATAATTTCAACATGGTATTCTGCTTAACATGTTAAATGCTAAGTTATGGTGTTCATGATCGTAGGACCTATTTGCAGGCAAGAAGCTATGCAACCTTATTAGAGAATCAATAGCTTGTTCTGTTTTGTGCTCTCAGTAAATTTTTGCCACAGCTTCCAAAGGAGTTTAGGTCCTAAAGTTCTCTCACATTTCTATTTTAAAACAGAAATGTGTAGACTTCTTTCGGCTAAAATCCAATTTATTCAATAGCAAATTGAGCTAAATAAGAAGAAATCTAAAGATATCTTGGGGAAGCAGCCAGTGTTTTTTTGGAGCCTCAAGCCAATCAAAAGGGAGAGAACAGAAGGTGGGGTAGGTGGAATAAATGGGGCCTAGCTGCTGGCTCATCAAGTAATCATAATAGTCAAAAACATAACAATCAGTTTGAAAAGTTACTCTGTTCATTTGATAGCTGGCAAAAGAACTCAGCAAAGATTTAGCATAAAAGACAATAAGGCTGCTTCTCAGAGGACTCACCTGTCTTTCCCAGTTTCCTTCTTAAACACTCCATCACAGTAACTCATGCGCTTCTCTGTGGTCACGTAAATCTGGGCATTGGGATAGATGTCAACAGTCTTTTTCAACATGTTGTAAACAATGCCATTGCCGTCTTTCCTCATATTGCGGAAAGGGCCCCAAATAACATAAATAGTAGCATTTGCTTCCTTGAAAAAATAATCAGGGTTTTTCAGCAAAAGAGGAACGCTGGTATGGGATACAACTCGAATCATTGTCATGCGGCCAACATCTTCTTCATAGCCCTTGGTGGGGGCATTGTTCATTCTCCAAATGCAGGAAGACTGATCTATCTCGTTCCCCACCTTCTGGCCAACCATCTGACCTGAGTTTGACACTATGGCACAAAGGTTACAGTCCAGTTGCAAAGGCTGAAAAACAAAAAGAGAAACAGGGCAGGGGAAGAAATGTGTAAATTAGTAACTTCCATCTATCCAAACAAGTTCCTCTGGGAAAACAGAAAATCCAGATATTGTGCATAACTGCTGAGTGTGGGAATACCTGTGAAATACATTTAAACCAAACCAACAGTAGTTGTGTTGCACTTTAATTTATTATTTAATTATGCCTGTCTACTAGACGGTAAACTCAGTAACAGCAGAATCAATGTCTGTCTTCTTCATTTTAACCCCACTCCCCAGAAGTCCCTGGAATACTATAGTAGCTCAATAAATAGCGGTTAAGTCAGGAAATGAAAGCAATTTAATTTAGATAATTAAGATAATTAATTAATTAAGATAATTTATTAGGACCCTGAACTTAATATTAGGGAAGAAATGGACTTTTCCAATTCATCTAGAATTACTGATTTAGTTGAAAAGAGAAAAGCAATCCAGAAGAAACATATCAACATACCAACAGGTTCAATCTAGGTGGGCAAACTGAGTAGCAAAGAGACTCAGAAAAGCCACCAGGATAATTATCACACAACTGTCAATGGTAGGGACTCAAAGTAGTTATTTGACTAACTACTATGTACTATGTTCTAGGGGTTGGGGATTCAGCTGTGAAAATTTTAAACAAATATCCCTGCCCACACAGAGCTTACATTCAAGTGAGGGAAGAAAGGCAACAGACAAATCTGCACGGTATATGTTAGATGGAGGTAAGTGCTAAATAGGGAAAATTAAAGCAAGGAAGGAGGTAAGAATGTATCTATGTGAATGTATGTGTGTGTGTGTTGGTGGAGTGACCAGAAAAGGCCTCAGGAAAAAATTATATTTGAGGAAAGACTTGAAGTAAAAGGGCTGACCATGGGGTTTTGCATTAAAAAAAAAAAAAAAAAAAAGGCATTCCTGCAAAGCAAAAGCAAAAGTCACTGCAAATACCCCAGGGTAGGAGAGAGAGGAACAATAGGGAGGGCAATGTGGCCTGGCAGAGCATTGAGAATAGCAAGTGAGTACTGGGGCAAGAGAGGTGGCAGGGGAGCCATCACTTAGGGCCTTTTACTTAAGAGCCACTGAGGGCTCTGGGCAGGGGAATGACTGATCAAAGTCACATTGTAACAGCTTTGGCTGCTGTGTGGAAAACTGACACAAGGAAGGCAGGGGTAGAAACTGTGAGAACAGGATGCTGCCATAATCCCAACAAGAGAGGATGATGGCTTGGATCAGGTTGGGTAGCAGAGGAGGTGGTAAGAAGCTGGTCACATGCTGGATATTTTCTGAAGGTAGGGCTTGCTGGGTTGACCAGTAGATGGAAGGTGAGATCTGAGAGACAGAAAGGAGTCGAGGATAACTTCAGATTTTTAGCCTAAGAAATTGGAAGCCTGGAGCTGCCTTTAACTGAGAAGGAGAAGGCTTCAGGAGAAACAGACCAGGGGAGGAAGCAGGAGCTCACTTCCAGACCTGTTAGATTTAAGGTGACTTGAACATAGACTCCTGCAGCAAATGTTATAACACAACTACTCAAGTAGCTTTTATTTATCTTCCTGATTATTAAAGTAATATGGGCTTGTTGTGGAAAACTTGAAAAATATAAAAAGAATTAAAACTCTCCATATTTCCACCACTCAACAACTGCTACATTGTTTTGCAGTATTTTCTTCCTTCTAGACATGTTGAGAAATACCATTTATACAATTTGGCCACCTTGATTTTTCAATTAATTTCACATCATTAAACTTTCCCATGTTAGTAAATAGTCCTCAGAGATATTTTTAATGCCTGCATAATATTCCATTGTATGGATGTACCATAATGTACCTATCTGCCTCTTTCTGGGCATTAGCTATTATCTGATTTTTATTTTTATTTTTTTTTTTTTTGCAGTACGCGGGCCTCTCACTGTTGTGACCTCTCCCGTTGTGGAGCACAGGCTCCGGACGCGCAGGCTCAGC
>NC_041217.1:117858930-117883112 GCF_002837175.3 Physeter macrocephalus
CAAACCCGTGTCCCCTGCATCGGCAGGCGGACTCTCAACCACTGCGCCACCAGGGAATCCCTGATTTTTTTATATCACAAAAAAATTGCTTTGATGAGCATCCTTATGCTTCCCATTGTATTCTGGATGCTAACAGTTATTACATTAATTTAACTTTACTTCTTTGATTTCGTTTTTATGGTACACTGTAAAATACACTAGAATGACAAGGGTATTTATTTGAGATGTCAAATTAAGAATTTCAAAAAAACTTTACTTATGAAGCCCACAAAGGTCCATTTGTGAAGTGCTTTAAAACTCTGCTATGAAAGGGACTGTCCATCACTCCTGCTACAGTAAGATTTCTGAACTAAGGTGGGCAGCAGGTGATCCAGGCACCAGGTTAGAACAGGTCCACTCAAAGTGGGTGAGTATATTAGGGCACTTGGAAATGGGGTTCTGTAGGTTGATGCCATAGTGAAAACTTCACCAGTGGGCAAATGGAGGCACAAGGGGATGCCTCTGAGAATCAGGCGTTGATCTAAGCCCCTTCCTCATGCACCTAGGAGCCCACAGTCTTTGGGGATGATAAGGAAGAACACAATGTTCTTCCTGCCAGGCGATTTGCAGCTGGGCCTGACATCCATTACACTTAGCTGAGTCCTCCAAACTCACTTAGAGTCACACAAATCAATGCCTGATTTAAATTGTGTGGGTCACATGGCACATTTCAACTTATCACCAAGATGCATATGGTGCAGGAAGGTTAGGTTCCATTTATTGTTCCAAGAAGTTGCTTCACTGTATAATAAAAACATTTCGAGGATATGGCCTCCACACATTAAAAAAGAATCAAAAAGAAAAAAGAAAGATATAAAGAAAAAGCCTTGGATGTGTTCTAATCTACAACATGTAGCAATCGGCATTGGATTTCCAAGTCGTTAAAGTGAATTAGCTGGTTCTGCTGTAACAAAGCTTAATTTAACTAATAAAAATCAGTATACTGGTTTCACTTGACAATTGTGACCTCTGAGAGTGATCAATTAAGACATAACAATCTGTTTCATGACAACATATCAGGATGCTGCAGCTGTGCAGTTTATGAGGTCAGCAGCTGACTAACAACTTGAGGGCAAACGCTGGGAATAACAGCCTCTTGTCTATGTGACAAACATGTAATTGGGCAGGGTGCTACGAATGTAATGACTTTGGGGATAGGTGGTGATCTTTAAATTTCCCCTTTCTTTTATACTATTCGCTTGGCCATATTGTCACCACAGCCAGAGTGGTAAGAAACTTCTGCATGTCATACTTCTTGTTCTCAGACCTGCCTAGCTGTCTGGTTTCCTGAATGAGGTGCCAGGAGACATGGCTGCCTGGAGTGACTGCTCTATTCACCACTTGATTGCAGGAACCATCTTTACAGTATGTTAGGAGTGCAGGGCTAGATGAATGAAACAATCATAATCAGAAGCTTCAGGTAACACGAAGAGCTTGTTAAAGCGCAAGGGACTCATTTATATGTTTGAAGGCACCTTCAAACTACAGTAAGCCATGATAAAAAGAAAGACGCACCTGGGCATGAATGGATGGTTTGACCCAAGAGCTGCTCTTATCTGGTTATCTCAGTTCCTTTTATTAGCTTTATCGCTGCATCTTGTGATCTCAGCTCTCTTTGTTAAAACGTCCTGCTTGAGCTCGTTTGTTATTTGATTTGAGGCCCTTGCTTGAAAATTTATTCCATATGTGTCCACTCGCTCAGTTCTGCCTCAGTAAGCAGTGTCTTTCTAGATTGAGGCCCTGGATTTTCCGAGACCTTCGGAAAGATTTATCTGGCTCCACTTTATCAAGCCTCACCTTAACTTTCAATTCTCCTTTTCAGTTGACTTGTCCCTATTTTTTGTTTCTCTTTATTAAAAACAAACTTGACCTCTTTGTCTTTTCCTCTTGTACACTCAAAACATCAAGCCAAATGCTTTGCTTGGGCTTGGGCTGTGTCTATAAACTGAGATCACCACAAATATACAGCCGACCTTGTCTAGGCAACTGTGTCACTGTTAAGAGAAAGCTCACAAATGTCAAACGCTTTCTTTTATTTGACATCGAAGACACTGATTTTTTTTTTAGCGGTAACATCATTATACAGGCATACCTTGTTTTACTGCGCTTCGTTTCATTGAGCTTCATAGATATTGCGTTTTTTACAAATTGAAGGTGTGCAGCAACCCACGTTGTCATATGATGGTTAGCGTATTTTAGCAATAAAGTATTTTTTATTTTTTTTTATTTTTTTATTTTTTTATTTTTTATTTTTTATTTTTTTGTGGTATGCGAGCCTCCCTCTGCTGCGGCCTCTCCCGTTGCGGAGCACAGGCTCCGGACGCGCAGGCTCAGCGGCCATGGCTCACGGGCCCAGCCGCTCCGCGGCATGTGGGATCTTCCCGGACCGGGGCGCGAACCCGGTTCCCCTGCATCGGCAGGCGGACGCGCAACCACTGCGCCACCAGGGAAGCCCAATAAAGTATTTTTTAAATTAAGGCATGTACTTGTTTAGACATAAGGCTATTGCACAGTTAATAGACTATAGAATAGTGTAAACATAACTTTTACATGCCCTGGGAAACCAAAAAATTCGTGTGACTTAACTGCAACGTTCACTTTATGGCAGTGGTCTGGTACTGAACCTGCAATATCTCCAAGGTTTGCCTTATTTGATCTGGGTATTTTCTCCCTCTGAAAAATATACTGGCTCTATACCTGCATATCTGGTAATAAACAGTCAGCTTGGAGAAAGTTAAGTATTTGGTGACATCTAGTAAACGATCAAGTAATTTTTACCTAGTACCTATTCTGTGCAAGGCTCTGTTAAGGGTAAAATAATTTTAGAATTCTAATCAGTGTGAGCTTTAACCTCAGTACACAGCCTTGAGGTAGGTGGGGAAGTTTTATGATCAACTAGGGTCAATTCATATACTCTTTTAAAGGTCTAAGGGATTGCCTTGAAAATCAAGTCCTTTCTCTGCTAAAACAAATCTTGACATTTGCCTCCTTATAAGAAAAAGGACTCGATTCCTGTCTGGGATGCAGGGAGAGGATGAGAGAGGGAAGAAGCAGTGTGAGGGAGATATATAAGTATGGTATATTATATTTATTGATATTAACATGATTGAATACATACTATGGGCCAGTCATCCTGCCCAGCACTTTATTACATTATTCCATTCAGTTTTCATAATAAATTCTTCAAAAGTTAGTTTTTATTTCCCATTATTTAGTTGAGGAAATTGAGACAAACATGATGTCCAGTGGGTACTAGATGTCTTTCAGGTTAAAAAGAGAGCACATATTATCTTTCATGAAATGCACTCACAGCACTATTAAGAAGTGGGGGATATTAAAGAAATATTTACTATTAATTTGTACTATTCCTAATATACATATAGGCAAACACCACAAATCTCACCCAGTATCATATTAAAATTATTTATATTAAATTATAAATTAATGTTTTTAACCATGCTGGCAGCCAAGAATTTCACCAAAACAGGACAAAGTTCTTAGTTGATGAAAGTCTCCTCAGGAGTGTTACAGTTTGCATGGGGGTAGAATTAACCTCTCCTTTCTGACAATGGCATTATGATGGCAGAAGAAATTATGTGGACATTTTTTTCTTAATATTTCAGTTTGAAATATGGCTGAAATTTTAGTCTAAGATAAACTAATCATGACCAATTTTATTGGCTTTAAAATGGTCCTCCACATCTTTTCACTCAATTTTCTTTCCAAACTTTTTTTCATAGCAGCAGTGAATCGTGTTTCTTTCTGAAGCATTAAATGATTACAGTCCATGTCCGAGAAAACAAAAGGCCATGGCAGATGTTGTCATAAGCTGGTCTCCGTGGCTAAAGAGAATACCTCCCCCTGTCAGAAAGCCTCCTTGAGGCAAAGGCACTCTAGAAGCCCCCAGTGGCTGCTTTCAAGTCCTTGGGAAGCAAAGTCAGCTGGAGATACCAAGCCCTCCTCTAACTCTTTGAGTCGCTCCCCTCTCCATATGAAGAAGGCATGAAGGTTCTAGGACACTGGCTGCCTGGGATACTATGCTCATCCTGTAGGTCATTTTACAGGCATGCTGATTTTTATCTTATCAGAAGCGTGAGCATTTAGCACAGAAATGGATTCTTGTTTGCATAAACGTTGAAGAACGTAAGCGCCAGAAATCCTTGATACTATGGAGGTAAGGAGGAAGACGTGGCTCTTCTCATCTCTTTTTAAGAGTCTGTGGTATTTTAATAATTAGCTTTATTTTCCTGTGTGTACATATTATTTAGGTGGACTCTAGGAACCAATTTACCATGACATGACCAACTGATCCTTGCCTGGTTGAAAAAAAAAAAAAGACCAAAACTAACAGGCCATTCACTCTGATCGGCAAGTTTCACCTTTTGTTGAGTCACAGTCACTTTTCTCTTCAAACTAGGACACATATAGTTAAAGACTTCTTTCTGTTTTTCTGCTCTAAATTTATACACACACACACACACACACACACGGTCACCCTCATCCAGCTAATCAGACAGCTCACTCTCCTGGCCACTTTCTCCATCCTGCTCCTTACCAACCACTCTGGAAAATTCCCCTTCTCTCTTCTTTGGGTAAGAATCTGACAAACTGCCCTTTCCTTTTTGAATGATATATTGGGACAACTGCCAAGCACTTTACATTTTAACCAGTAAGAAGAATGAAATATTTAACCTTTACTTTTTTCTCCATGAATAAGCTTATAGACAATACCATAGATAATTAAAATCTGTGAATTAAAACTTGCAAAACAGTGTGGTTTCCCCAGCAAAGAGAAATGGCCAGGTACGAAAGGTCACCTGTCAACCAGTTCTATTTATTAAATCTCTGCATTTATCACTGAGGTGGCTCTACAGAAAACGAAGGTCAAGACATTAAATTATGAAACAGTCAGGATTAGAAAAGGTCACTAAAAATTCAAGTAAAATTTAACCAAACCTGCTAATTCTATACCCTACAAGTAAGCAGACACAGCCAGGGATGAAACAGCACTGGACAGAGCTAATCTATCTCCCTACTTTAGCCCCATATTGAAAATGAATTTCTATTTGATGTCTTGAAGTCTAAAATGAAACTTGCTCATCTCAAATAAAAGCAGGAGCTTCAATAAATATTTCAGAATGAAAATCACGTTTGAATCGAACCAGCTTAAATTATTAAAAACATTGTTTTAGACTATTCTAAGAGTTGCTTTCACTTCAACCATGAGAATGCAATTTAAAGTATCATCAGTGGGGCACCCCTGGCACCTTAAATGCTTTACAGGACAATTAGCAACTCACCACTCACTAATTTACTACTTTAATGTTGAAACAAATGAGATCTTTGCTTTTCATCATGCAATTTGAATAAATTTGAACAAAGCAGGTTGAACAAAGCTCTAGAGACACACTCTTCAGTTTGCTGTCATTTATTCCTCTACTCTTCCTGAATGTCTTTGGAGTTTTAGTTTTAGAGGTTTCAACATGTATAATGACGCCATTGGGGAATAGATTTTGCCTTTATTCTCCTCGATGTTCTTTTGAGGTCTTTCAAGTGAAAGGTACAAAAAAGGCATTAACAATCTGGCATTGTTTTTATTGCTTGACAAAGAAAAAAATGTATTTTAATTTTTCCTGTGTTTCAGGAATAGTTAAGCAAGCTGTTTTCATCTACACTGAGTCACTTTCAGCAGACCCCTGTGAACAAAGAATTGTAAAGACTGTTGTAGAGAGAAATCAACACAGTTCAACCAAGCCAGCCTGTATATGTACTTTTTTGCCCCTCCACAAACCAGCTTCTTTCAGTTAATGCAGCTTTCAAAAGCAGTGTGTATAAATCATACCCTATGAGTAACAGCACTTAAAAAGATAGATTTGATAACCCACGATTTGGCTCTGACTCTGTGGATTTGGGATATGGCATTTACCTTGATTCCTACCTGGTGGCATTACATCCAAGCATAAAACTTAATAGGAGGGTGCATAAAAATGTTAATGTCAAGAGATAATTCTAAAATCAGCTCCATAAAACTATGTTCCTCAGTCACTGTAGATGATGTGTTCTCTTTATTTGCAACTTCCTTTAGAAAATGGATCTGTATAATCGTGAAGACATGCCAAAGGAAAGCAGTTTGCTTTCTCTGGACTGGAAGGCAGACAATGAGTCTTTTCAAACCAATAAAAGAGTTTTCACCTATAGACTGAGAAAATGGGAGTCATTCATATTTCACTACCACTATCAGATCATAACAAAATTTGACTGATTTTGAGGCCAACTTACCTCTGGATTATTTTCCTCTCCCTTCAGGAAGATGAGCTCAGGACCCAGTGCTAACATACTATCCAGGTGGATCACATAAAGAGAGTAAGAAAGAAAGCTGATTTATGCTATGGTATTAGTATCTCACATGTCACTCAACTAGGGACATGGTTCTCAACTAGCTGTGCATTACAATGACCAAAGGAGCTTTTAAAAAATTATAATGGCTGGACTTCACCCCAGACTATTTGAATCAGACAACTCTTTAGGATGGTGCCTGCACGTAAGTTTTTTTTTTTTTTTTTAAGTTTCACACATGATTCCAATGGGCATCTAGGTTTGAGAAATATTGTCTTAGAGGAATTAGCAATGGCAAATTAGACCATAATGCCTGATAAGAAAGGATGAAAAACAAAATGGTATATTTGGATCCCTCACGCACTAGATGCTAGTGTAGTAAATCCTTCCATCACCCCTCAAACACTGCTAGATTGGTGAGCAGCACTTAGAATTGAAATCAGTCCTAAAAGTCAGAGGTTATAAAGAACAAATGGGAAAGATATTGGAGGTTTGCATGTAGTACCAAGCATGAGAACTTTATTTCCACAAAGATATTGTTAATTATATAGCATCAGAGGTGTTCTTTATGTTCTGGTCAGAATTTGCTTTGGAAGCAAGGAAAATCATGTTACCTTACAAATGCTCTTAATTGTCATGTAGAATTTCTGCCAGCATATAAGGCTAGTGATAAATTGAACATTTGTTGACGTTCATTCAATACAGGCTTTTTGGGTTTTTTCATCTTGTTTTATTTTCTAGGCTGGAGGATGCTTTAGGGGGTGTGTAGTTTGAGAGGAAGGGGTTGGTGAAGTAACCCCTTCAGTAATTGCAAATACAAGAAAAGGAGCCACTAATGGCGTGAGAACCCAGGAAAGATAGGAGTCAATAATTTAAGGAATATTACTAGGTCATAAAAAGAATGAAATATTGTCATTTGCAGCAACATCGATGGACCTAGAGATTATCATAGTAAGTGAAATAAGTCAGACAAAGACAAATATTACATGATATCACTAATATGTGTAATCTAAAAAATAATACAAATGAACGTATTTACAAAACAGAAACAGACTCTCAGATGTAGATAACAAATTTATGATTACCAAAGGGGAAAAGGGTGGAGTAGGGATAAATTAGGAGTATGGGATTAACAGATACATACCACTATATATGAAATAGATAAAAAACAAAGACCGACTGTATAGCACAGGGAACTATAGTCAATATCTTGTAATAACCTATAATGGAAAAGAATCTGAAAATCCTTTTCAGAATTTTATATTTTAAATATAAATGTATTTATATTTACTTCTGTTATATTCAGATATATATATATATTCAGATATATATATCTGAATCACTTTGCTGTATACCTGAAACTAATACATATTTTAAATCAACTATAGTTCAATAATAAATAAATAAATAAATAAATAAATAAAACTTAAGAGTACAGTTGGATGAATAGCCTTTGAAAAAGTAGAGACACCTCTTCCTCTGACACAGGAAAAAAAGAATTAAGAATGAGGAGAAACATGTGACCTTACAAGAGTGGAATACAACTAGAGTTTACTCCAGATTCCCTTATATTTCTATAAAGAAAGTAAGGGTTAATTATTGAGAGACTTAGAGGTAAGGTTAACGGACTTCAGAAGAGACATGAACTTTTGAGAAAGAGAATATTTTGAGCAAGAATCAAAAGGATTGCCAATTGTGCCACAGTCAGAATTTAGATATTATAGACTTTTGATGAATATACTGTAAGGTTATGCATTTTTTCTCTCACTGTTTAGGAGCACAGAGGCAAGGATGAAGAAAGAGTTTAGCTAGCTTGATCCAGGACTGGAGATTGAGGCAAGTGGTGTACTGAAAATTCAAAGTTGAGAAATAACTATGGGCAATAGTAACATGAATTCCAAGCTGAAAGTGGAAGGAAATGGTAGGAAAATGAGTAAATGGAAGAGATAAGGAAACAAAAATGTCTTAGTGGGGTTATGTTCCTTCACTGGAGACAGGGAGAGATATGCTTGTATTGTATATCCTAAGGGTATGCTTGTTTGGGGAATAAGGAGAAAAATGTGGCTTGCAGGCTTCAGGAAGGAAGCTGTAGTATAAGTCATTCCTTCCAGTTTGGAAATGCAAAAACCAAAGAACAGAGGATATTCAAATTCATTATCATTAAAAAGTACCATGTTCCTGGATTGAAAGAACTAATATTGTTAGATGACCATACTACCCAAGGCAATCTACAGATTCAATGCTATCCCTATTAAAATACCAATGGCATTTTTCACAGAACTAGAACAAAAAATTTTACAATTTATATGGAAACACGAAAGACCCCAAATAGCCACAAGAATCTTGGGAAAGAAGAACAGAGCTGGAGGAATCATGCACCCTGACTTCAGAATATACCACAAAGCTACAGTCATCAAAACAGTATGGTACTGGCACAAAAACAGACACACTGATCAATGGAACAGAATAAACAGCCCAGAAATAAATTCACGCACTTATGGTCAATCTATAACAAAGGAGGTAAGAATATACAATGAAGAAAAGACAGTCTCTTTAATAAGTAGTGGTGGGAAAACTGGACAGCTACACATAAAAGAATGAAATTACAACATTTTCTAAAACCAGATACAAAAATAAACTCAAACTAGATTAAAGACCTAAATATAAAACCAGAAACCATAAAACTCCTAGAGGAAATCATAGGCAGAACACTCTTTGACATAAATTGTAGCAATATCTTTTTGGATCTATCTCCTAAAGCAAAGGAAATAAAAGCAAAAATTTTAAAAATGGGACCTAATTAAACTTAAAAGCTTTTGCACAGCAAAGGAAGCCATTGACAAAACAAAAAGACAACTTACTGAATGGGAAAAAATATTTGCAAATGATATAACTGATAAGGAGTTAATATATCCAACATAATATAAACAGCTCATACAACTCAACATTTAAAAAAATCTGATTAAAAAATGGGCAGAAGACCTGAATAGATATATTTCCAAAGAGGAAATGCAGATGGCCAACAGGTACATAAAAATATGTTCAACATCACTTATCATCAAGGAAATGCAAATCAAAACCACAATGAGATATCACCTTACATCTATCAGAATGGCTATCATCAAAAGTCTACAAATAACAAATGTTGACGAGGATGTGGAGAAAAGGGAACTCTTGCACACTATTTGTGGGAATATAAATTGGTACAGCCACTATGGAAAACAGTATGGAAGTTTCTCAAAAAACTAAAACTAGAACTACCATATGACCCAGCAATTCCACTCCTGGATATATATTTGACAAAAAAACAAAAACTCTAATTCAAAAAGATACATGCACCCCAATGTTCATAGCAGCATTATTTACAATTGCCAAGGTATGGAAGCAACTTAAATGCCCATCAACAGAAAAATGGATAAAGAAGCCGTGGTATATCATATATCCAATGGAATATTACTCAGCCATAAAACAGAATGAAATTTTGCCATTTGCAGCAACATGGATGGACTTGGAGGGCATTATGCTAAGTGAAATAAGTCAGACAGAGAAAGGCAAATACTGTATGATATCACTTACATGTGGGATCTAAAAAATATAACAAACTAGTGAATAAAACAAAAAAGAAGTAGACTCACAGATATAGGGAACAAACTAGTGGTTACCTCTGGGGAGAGGAAAGAGGGAGGGGCAACATAGGGGTAGGAGGAAAAAAAGGGTTATTATGGAATTATATGAAATCATGTATGTGAAGCTGTTGAAAACTGTAAAACACTGTGGAATTTAAAGAATCATTCAATAGGAGAAAGGAAGGAAGGAAGGAAGGAAGGGAGGGAGGAAGGAAGGAAGAAAGAAAGGAAGGAAGAAAGAAAGAAACCAGCATGAGAATATCTGCTTCAGTATGTTAACTTGCAAAATTCAGACCATCTTTCCATGTAAGATAACTAAAATAACTGGAAAAAACATAAAAACCATCTCTTTAAGACTAGCCAAGACCTAACAAGATAGTGAGGAGTTGCCAGTCCGGAGAAGCCTGGAACTCAGGGAGGTACACCAACACTAAGGACTATTTTTGCCCTGGAGGCATTTGTGGCTCTGGAATAATCAGCTAAGTTCTGTTTCTGACAGTCTCCTGGGTCTAGGAGGACAGAGATCAGAATCCAGAGCCCAAAAAGGGTAAATCAACATCCACTTTGGACTATGTGGAACCCTACATAAAGGACACCCTACATCAAGGACACAGGACAAAAATTCCAGAATTAACCAAGCTCCCATAGCAACTGTTGCCATGGGCTCTCCTAATCTAAACCAGACAGCACCCCCCCCATATTAGGCAAAATAATCACCATGTAGTAACCTTGTAGCATCCTGACCAATCACCTAATGCCATCCTGCCAGCAGGAATTTTCTTTGTCTTGAGGCTATAAAAGTTAGCTACTAGCCCACAAGGGGGCCTATCAGGAAGTCGGCCCACTGTATTTGAAGCACCCCTCACTAACTCTGCTCTTTGTTCTCCATAAACTCACTCTTTTCTAAAATACTTCATGTCTGGAAATTCTTCTTCCAACCTGCACGCAGACATGACAGACTAGGACTCCTAAGAGTTATCCTAAGAGTAAGTTTGAAATAAACCAGTCTTGCAAAAATCTATCATCTTCTTTCACGTCAATTGGTTGGCTCTGAAAACCTCAATTTTGGAAATTACATTATGTAGTCCTAAACATCTAAATGACCTTAGACACCTGGAAAAAGCAAAGAAATTCTTCCCTGGAGGAACATAATAGCACCCTAGGCCTCAAATTATTGCCACAAATAAAATTTCAAATATATGAAAAGACAAAACACCATTAGAGAAAACCAATAGAAACAGTCCTATAGGAGCTCCACATATGGAATTACAGGGCACAGACTAAAACAGCTATGTTCACTGTGTTCAAGGAGATAAAAGCCAAGTAAAAATGTTGGCAGGGAAACGAAAACTATAAAAAGTGATGGACTGTACGTGAAAAAGAACCACTTAGAAGTTCTATAACTGATAAATATGATACATGAAATGAAGGATTCAATGAATGTATTTAACAGCAAATTAGCTGAACAAAGAGCAAACAAAGCTAAAGAGAATTAGTGAACTAGAAGACAGAAGCAACTGTTCAGAATGAAACATGAGATTTTAAAAAAAATAGGTTAAGAGACACAGAGAATACAATTTGAAGGCCTAACACAAATTTATTTGAAAGACCGAAGAAGAGGAGAGAGAGAATGGACAGAGGACAATGGCTGAGAATTCTCCAGAACTTATAAGAATCTACAAATTCAAAAGGCTCAGCTGATGACTCCCAGGCAAAATAAATAAAAATAAATCAACATCTAAACATACCATAGTGAAGCTTCATAAAAACAAAAACAAAGAGAAAATTTTAGAATTAAAAGTACTGTAAAATAGCATATAATTTGAGAAGGAGGTAAATGGAGTTCAAATATCTTAAAGTTCTTACATTGTCATGGGAAGAGGATAAATGTGCTAAGTAACATTATACTTTCATAAACTTAGGATGTCTGGTGTTATACCTAGGGCAGTAGCTCTCATACTTTTTGGTCTCCGGTGTCATTTACAGTCTTAAAAATTATTGAGTATTCTAAGGATCTGTTATGTGAGTTGAATATATATATCAATATTTACCATATTAGAAATTGAAAATTAAAAAAATTTACATATCCATTTATTTTAAAAAACCCAATATGTCCATTTCATATTAACCTAAGTAACACACTTTTTTATGAAAAGTAATCATATTTTCCACAAAAAATAGTGAAAAGAATATTATTTATATTTTTACAAATTTCTTTAATCTCTAGCTTAATGGAAGATAGCCAGATTCTCACATCTGTTTCTGCTTTCAATCCATTAAAACATGTTGTTTTGGCTGAAGCAGATGAAGAAAATCCAGCTTCACAAAAATATGTCATAGTAAAAGGGAGATAATTGTGGATATTTTTATTTGAATCTATACCAAAATTTGACAAGTGGCAGTTTCTTAAAGTTTATTTGCAATATGGAATCTAAAACCATATCAAAAAAATTGTCTATGTTGCATTAGAATGCATTTGTCTAGCTTGTATCTTGCATAGATCTTCAACTCATGCATGATTTTATAACATCATACACTGCTAATCTGGAAAAATAGTAGTCCAACGAGTTATGCAGATATTTGAAACACTGATTTTTCCAAATGTATATTTTAAACACATTTATTGATGTTACCACTGACCTCATCAGAAAAGCCTTTAAGTTTTGGAAAACGAGAAAGCTGACGGTGACAAATAGAAATTTTCCAAAATGCTAATTTTGACTTGAAAGTTCAATTTTTGTCATTAGTTAAATATACTGCCTGTTATTTTCTTGAAGTGACAAGCTCACTTCACTCATTTTAGAAAATGTCTGCCAAATACCTAAATCTGAACATTCATAATTTGTCTGTTGGCTGTTATTTCAAGTAAAAATGATGTTTAGTGAAACTTGCAACTCGTATGAAATTTTTCAAAATAAAAGAATTAGAAAGAAAAATCAATGTAAGTTGCAACATTAATAATAAAATCATATGATCACTTCAAAAGGAAAATCATATGACCATATGATCATCTCAGGAGATGCAGAAAAAGAGTTTGATAAAATTCAACATCAACTAATGATTAAAAACTCTTAGTTAAGGAAAAGTAACAGGGAGATTCCTTAATCTAATGAAATGTTTCTACAAAACAAAAATTCTATAGCAAACATTGCACTTCACATTTAATGGTAAAATGTTGGAAACTGTCTCTTTGAAGTTGGGATTTCCACTATCACCATTGCTATGCAATACTGTACTGAGTTCCTAGCCAGTGCAGCAAATCAGGGAAAAAAATGAAATATATAAGGATTGGAAAAGAAGAAACAAAAATATAATTATTCACAGATGACATGATGGTGATGTGGTTCAGGGCAAGCCACCCAAAATATGCCACTTCGCATATTGATCATTTTGAATTAGAGTTACTTAAGAAATAGCCTGTGCAATAAGGATACTCTGACCCTCCTTTGTTCCCCTGAACGCAGGAAATAAATCTGTCACGTGGAAGGTACCCTCCCTGTACCAGAAGGTAAAGAGATATCCTTATCACCAGAGATAGAGAATTTAGGGCCAAGAAGGCTGTATAAACAAAACTTGTTACTTCACTAATTTACTACCCCAAGCCCAAACTTCTTTGTCTTGTTAATTCTTCACAAATTTATTGTTTCTTTTTCTAAAAGTTATAAAAGCTGCCTGCTTTGGTCACTTCTTTGAGTCTCATATTTTTATGAGCTCCTATATCGACAAAATTAATTTTGTTTTTCTCCTGTTAATCTGTCTTAGGTCAATTTAATTATTAGGCTGGCCAAAGTACCTAGAAAGAAAGAAGGGAAGAATATTCCTCCGCTAAAATGGTATCAAATAATCCACCTATAATTTGTTATAATTTTTATTAAAGTTAGAATTGTTAGGTACAAATCAGAATGCAAATCAATTGAATTTCAATATATCAGCCACAATAAAAAAAATATTAAGTATATCATTTACAGCAGCATCAACATATAAAATACCTAGGAATAAATATCATAAAATATGTGCAAGACCTCTGTGGAGAAAATAACAAAACTTTATTGATAAACATTTAAAAAGCTCTACATAAATGGAAGGTTATAACATGGACATGGAATAGAAAACTTAATGATGTGAAGATGTAAATTCTCCTCAAACTGGTCTATAGATTCAAGGTAATCTTAATCAAAATCCCAAAATACCACAGGATTTCTTTTGTGGAGCTTTATAAGTTGATTCTAACATTTATATGGAAATGCAAAGGGCCAAGAAAGCTAAAACACCCTTGAGGAAGAACAAGGTGGTACTGGCACAAGGATAAACAGAGACCCATGGAACACAGTAATGGGCCCAAAAAGTTGTGATGAAAGCACCAAGCAGAGTAGTGGAGAAAAAAAAAAAATGTGGCCAAAAAAATGGCCACATTTTTAAAAGCTTTAAAAAAAGTGGAGCTGGAAGAACTGGATAAACTCATGGAAGAAAGTAAATCTAGACTCTTACTTATATGCAAAAATCAGTTTCTGGTGAATTGGAAATCTGTATCTGAAAGACAACAGTAAGCTTGAAGAAAAAAATATACAGGGGAGAACTTTTATAATATCAGAATAGGAAATTTTTTCTTAAGATATAAAAGCACTAACAAGAAAGAAAAAGACTGAGAAAATAAACCATATTAAATTTAAGAATAGCTGTCCTTCAAAAGATGACATTAAGAGAGTGAAAAGGCAGGCCACAGAGATATTTATACAGTTGACCCTTGAATAATAGGTTTGAACTGCAGGGGTCCACTTACACAGGGATTTTTTTTCGATAGTAAATACTACAGTACTATATGGTCTGCCGTTGGTTGAATCCACAGATGTGAAACCACGGATGTTGAGGAATTATGTCTTCAGAGGGCTGACTATAAATTATATACGGATTTTCAGCTGCAGGAGAATTGGTGCCCCTAACCCCCTCGTTGTTCAAGGGTCCACGGTATATATTTTCTCCCTCTCCTAGGGTGTGTGTGTGTGTGTGTGTGTGTGTGTGTGTGTGTGTGTGTGTGTGTGTGTGTGTGTGTGTGTGTGTGTGTGTATCCTAGAAAGAGTTAATATACGAGATATATAACAAAATTCTTACAAATCAGTAATAAAAGACAGGAGACAGCCAAAGCAACAGAAAGACTGACAAAATTCAATTGTTACGTAAAAAAGGAAATTCAAATGGCAAATAAACATAAGAAAAGGTGCCTATTATTAGTAATCAGAAAAATGCAAATTAAAACAATAAGATGTGTTTGCACATTTACCAGGTTGCCCGAAATTAAAATGTCTGACAATACCAAGTGTTAAAAAGAATGTACTGTATAGTAACTGGAAATCTCAAGCTATAACTGGTAAGAGTGTTAAGTTTATATTAACACTTTGAAAAACTGTAGCATTATCCTGTATACCTGAATATATGTATATACACTAAGACCCAGGAATTCTACTTCCTGATATATGTATCCTATAAAAGTGCATTCTTTTATGTACCAGGATTCATGTACAAGAATATTTAGAGCAGCATTGTTTATAAAACCCTTAGATTGCAAATAACACAAATTTTCATCAACACACTTGTGCAAGGGAATACTATCTAGCATTGAAAACAAATCAACAACATGGATGAATCTTAAAAACATTACATTGGGCAAAAGCCAGATACAAAGAAACACATAGTAGAAGATTCTATTTATATAACACTCTTAGTAAGCTAAGAGTAGGATTTTTTTTAACGTGATAAGGAATATCATTCTTAAAACCAAAACCAACATCACAGTGCCCTACCAGGGTAGCAGTCACGTGTCGTAAGATAGTAGCTAAATGGTCTTCAAAAACAGTGTTTTGTAGACAAATATGTTGAGAAATGCCACATATATTCTCCACCTCTTGAAGATTGCCAATGCATATTAAACACTAAAGGCTATGTAAAGTCATTCACTAGGGAAATCTGTCTCATTTTGCTTAATTCAGAGTTCCAGAAAATTATTTGGAAACCTCACCTTATTTTTGGGGGGGGCGGGGGGGTAGGAAACTGATTAACATCTTATGGGATAAGAGTTTGGAATATAGTTTGGAAACTCTGCACTAGATATAGTCTTGTTAGGGCTGGGAGCAAGACCTGAATGCCCACTGATATCATAATTATTTCACATTGTTCTGGAAGTTCAATAAAATAACTGAAGCCCAGAGGCAGGGTTGGTGGAGGTATTAATAATGGAACAGAGGAGAAAAATCATCATTATTTGCAAATGATATGATAATCTTCCTTGCAAACACAACCAACCAAAGAAAAATGATTAGAACTAATAGCAGAATTAAAAAATGGTAGCCAGCTACAATATGAATGTACAAAATTACCAACAATAGCATCAGGAAAAACAGAACTAGAATAAAAAGAACTCTAATGTACAGTAGCAACCAACATGAAAAATACCTAGGGAAAAAAACTGAATATGAAATTTGTGAATGCTCTAAGAAAATGAGCACCTTATATAAGAATGAACTGCAATAGGCTGTCCAGATACAGAATTATAAGTGGTTTTTAAGAAAAAAACAAAACAAAACTTGAATTTCTACATCCAGGCTAGATGATTGCTGAAGTTTATTTCAGGTCTAAGATCTTGTAATCTACTATTGGACAAGTTAAACCCTTTGAGTTATAGGAATCTGATATTAAAGTTAAATATAATATTTATACTTGCTTTGGAGTCTCTTTTCCTTTATTGCTATGGTAATTATAATTTGAAAGCCCTTTCTTGTTTGAATAATTATTTTTAAACTATTTTAAATCTTCTTCTAGATATCATGGGTTATTGACCCAGTAAATGAAACTACTGAGCCCACAGTATTTTAATGCTTTAATGAAGTGACTTTCTAAAATGCACAGTCCCTGTAACCATGTAAAGCATAGCAATTAGTTAAAACTGAAAATTACCACTCTTCCAGGACCCAAGATTGCAGAAACTAGACAAACTAAAGACTCCACTCAGGCTTCAGAAGATCAAACGACAACAATAAACAAATAATTACTTGCAGGATGAATGAACCAAAATGCTTTGTTGAAAATTATGGTACATCTTGGCCACATTTTTAAGAGCAGATTTCAGACTTTCTTAGCGTCTTCTCCAAAGTCTACGTAACTAGATTTTAGAACTCTCCATGGGATCATTTTGATAAAGAGTAATTTGGGCATCTCGCAGGCACCAAATACTGTAGTAACTTTACATGTTTTAAAGCTGAAAAAAAAAAATAAGGTCCTTAAGTGAAACCAGATCAGTTGCCATAAAATGTTAAAGCATAGCCAATGCAAAATGTAAACAAATTTTTAATTTTTGTTTCACTTACAAAATAGGTTTACTGACAGGCCATGGAGAGAACGGGATTCCTTCTCACCTTAAAAGAAGGAAATCTGAACCTTGCAAGAATCTTGGCTGCGTGCTGCAGCTAACATACAAATCCTCAGCACAGCTTCCTTGCCTCACTCCTGGGCTCCAGTCTGTAGCTGCAGATCTGAAACATAGGGCCTAATTAACAATCTAATGAATTAGGTAGGAATATAATATTGATTGGCCTGATCATAAAAATAAATAAATAACCTTTCAGTACCATATAATTCACTTGGTGGGGAGTAGGGAGTCGGGAAATGCAGGGCTGAGGCAGAGAGGGCGAGTGTGAAAAGTCAAATAATTTTTCTAGTTCTAATTTTTATGAAAACATTTTTCGTGTGTGTGTGTGCAACTGCTGTAAACAAACAAGTGCTAATTTTAGGCAAAGTTTAGGTAACATTTCAAAAAATGGGATTTGCTCCAATTAAGTGTTTATTTCTTGTTAGAGGAGACAAGAAGTTTATGATACCATGGCCATATCCTTTCTATACCTTTTTGGTTCCAAAAGCATACATTTGCCCATAAACCATATTTTCCAAAATGGGCTAAACAATGAAGACATAATTTAAAATAAAAGCTATTAACACCAGGGCTTTGAAAGTTTAATATATAAACATTTATATATAAATATATATAATTTTATAGAGTAATTTCAATACCATCAACCTTCAACATTCTCTCATATTCTGCTTCTATCTCATCCAAAAGAACTTAAGTTGTTTTGGGACAATTATAATGGAACCAGTTTCCAGCAGCATAGTAGAATAAAAACAAGCATTGGCTTTGTCATCAGACTAGCATTCAAATCCCTCTCTGCCCCTTTCTAGCTGTGTACTTTTGCAAAGATTTCTCAACTCTTGACTCTCTGTTTCTTAACTTCTGCAACTAATTTATTAGCTACCCGTGAGCAACCTCCATATTTGTCCCACGGCAAATTTGAGTAAGATTCAACACTACTCCTCATTTCCCACAAAAGAAAAACACCCCACAGAGTATAAGTGGACAATGGAAATTTCACCGAAGATTATATGGGAATATGGAAAAAGGTTCTCCCCTTCCAAACATTCATTTCTTCCAAGCAACACACCCTAGACTCTATATCTCTCCATTTATTTACAAAGCAGTATATTTCTCTGGGTTCCTCCAGGTTGAATGTTCACACCTACCACTCACCCAGCCCCCTAAAGACTCTCTAGCTATTAGGATCCACCCTTCTTAGGGGTGAGTAGATATGCATCAATAACAAATCATGTGATTAATAAATAGAGGCACACACGTACACATTTTCGAGGGGAAATAAAAGCTTTTTATTTCCTGCATTGTCTCATGTGAGGATTCCCTTCAGAACTTGTAAAATCATTCTGTTTAGGCTTTGCTCTGTTATTTTTCTTAGAATATGTTAGTAATAAAGTTAAATATGTTTCAGAAGCATTGTACACTTGTTACCTTCATTTTTTTTTCCATTTTTTTCCATTTTTCCATTTTTTTGCCTAGTAGAAAAATGCTACTTAGAAAACATCAGGAGGTAAAATGTCAGATGCAGCTTAAGGACACACAGAGCGAAGGCTTCTGTGTGGGTTGGATCACGTATGTGGAGTATGAATGGTGAATAAAATCATTCTTCCATCTCATGATAAGAATAATTTTTCAGACCTGAGCTCCCCCACTGCCCCACAGAGGAAATCTAAGTAACAATTGTGATCCATTCTTAAGACTGCACTGCAAGCTTTAAAAGAAGACCAAGGCCAGGAAAATTCCACTAATGCTTATTTGTCTTCTCTGAGCAACGATAAGATACTTCCAAATCAAACAGCATTCGGCTTTGTTTCTTAGAAACAAAAGGACAGATTACACTAAAAAATCTTTAAAGAAAATTAATTTTTAAATAGATTCCTAGCTGGGTGTTGGGAAGACTGTTCTCAAAAAAAATAGAGTGTTATTTGTAGTCCTTTTTGGAAAACTAGTTAGGTTTTATGCATAGTATGGATAACCACAGATGGCAGTAAAGTGTATAATGTATGCAAAGGGGAATGGTTCCAGGCTGATATTTTTTCCCTGGAAAACTTTCTAATATTTCCACATTAATAATGGGCCATTATCTAGAAATTGAAGCTGCTAAGTCCAGACACCATAGGACTTGTAGTTATGCTTTGAATGTGCTCTTGCAAGTATCCAGCTGCAAGTTAAATGCAGTGTAGCCTATGGCTTCCCAAGCTGAATTTCGACTTTTATTTCTAGCTAACTGACCTGTGCTCTGGTTTTTGACTGCAACATGAGGTCAATCCACAAAAATATCCTGGATGAATGAGAGGACATTGCCACCAAACCCTGAGTTCCAACTCTCAAGCTGGAAGTCTAACCTCTAATTTACTCTAGTCCCAGGCTGATTAGACCCATTATTTAATGAAGTCTCTCTTGGTTGTCTGTCTATCAAATTATTTGTATTCATGGAGAGAAAGTGATAAGCCAAAATGCTAATTATCCATTTTTCTAAAATAAAATGTCCATGCTAAGAATAACGAGTTATTAAAATAGCACTTTCATCTGACATAATACATCTTAACAAGCTCTTTGTATCCAGGGATTTTCATTGCCGGACATCTTATCTAATAAAAAGGAAGATGTCTACTTTCTATCTATTCAGGCTTTGTTAGCATTGGTCATCAGCTTTTGAATTTGAATGCTGTTGGAAATAATGAGATAAGATGGGGACATCCAGTCTTTAAAAACAGACTTTTTTAAAAAACCTACGCTTAATGTACTGATTTATAACATCATGTGTCCAGGTACCTGGGTCTAAAATAGTGGTTCTCAACTGGGAGTGGTTTTCCTCCCTAGGTGACATATGGAAATGTCTGGAGAGATTTGGGGTGTGGGGTGAGGTTCTACTGGCATCTAGTGGGTAGAGGATCTTTCAATGAACGGCAAAGGTCCCCACAACAAAGAATTATCCAGCCCAAAAAGTCAGTAGTGCTGAGGTGGAGAAACTCAGGTCTAAAAGAAATCAAGGAATACTAATAAACGATTAGGCAACAGGTCTAATGAAATTAAGCTATACAAATGCTATGAATTTAATCTTTTCTGTGTTCCAAGTTTTATTGATTTTTCACAAGAGTCTACCTTCTTAGAATAGTACTAGTTGTACTGAATGTAAGTTAAGCCCTAATTTCATAAGATCCCAGGTTTACATCTCAGTCTTGTGCTAGATTAAGTAGAAGACTTTCCCTCTGATGAAAACTGGATGGAGAAATGTACTGAAGGAGAAATAGGAAAGAATAGAAAGAGGGTAAATAAGAAGAGACAGGGATGGTTGAGTGAAAGTGAGTAAAGTCAATTCCAATGTTATGGGTCAAACATATATATTCCTAATAGCTTTGAGACTTATTTCTAAAGAATGTGCAATCCTGCAAAAAGTTTTGTTAGCTAGTGAATTTACGTGCTACCAATATCATCAGCATTACCTGCCCACATAACCCACACTCATTTATATATAACCACGCAGCTGGAATAATTTCCATCCTGTCACAGGCTTACATCACACACTTAAAACTTAAGGCCTTTCACACACAGGGGCTGCTTTAGTTCAAGAGCTGAAATAATTGTCACCACCACCACAATTTTATTAATCACTTTAAAAATTAATAGACATTTGATATTTGGGAATAAAGTAATTTGGGGAGTATAAATAATGCGCCATTTTGTTTTCTGTATGAAACTGTAGTATTCAACTTCCAAGGTAAAGTCCTAAGTTATTTTTTAATCATAAAACAACTTACAGGTTCAACCTCTTCTAGTCTTCCTAAATGAAAAGTCAAGAGAAAACAGTTTATATTCTAGACAGGTTTCTGTTTCCTTGGCACACAAACTCCTAGCACTAGAGAGCTGTGAAGAACACAGTGGTTTGGGGTTGGCAAGCTCTGAGCATTTCAGTTCCCAGCAGCCAGGCTCCTCTGAGGCCTGCCAAAGCCACAGAGCAACACTTAGTCTTTGGAGCCAAAACCCCTTGGTCGGGAACCATCATTCTCTGTGCAAAAACTCAGTATGTGCTCCATTAGCTAAAAGGTTAATTACCAGTAGCAGAATCTTTAATAAATCTTAGCTAAGTTTTGAAATCTGAAGGATGCTAGTGTTATAGAAATTCAGTAGTCAATAAATCGATAATGTAGATGCCAGAGAGGGACAGCCATCTCTATTAGTTAACATCAGAGTCCCTCTCATGGCTCAGATTTAATACAATAAATTCCTTTCAAAAAATAAAAAAAAAAACTTGGAGAGTAAAGATAATAATAGCTGCAGATATTGGTAGAAAGAATCATCAACATTTATTTACATGGAACAACTTATCTAAAATTCATGTAAACCCAATGAAGAAATATTTGTTAGAATACAAGGTGGCTCCTCCAAAACAAAATGAAACACAGAAATAAAAGTACCGTGAAAACAATATAAATAGTAAATCATTTCTATAAATAAATGAGCACAGGGAAATCTATCAAAACCCATTAAAACAAGAATTGGACATATAACTGAGTTTGTATGTAAAGGCTGGATTAAAGGTCAGTATGATAACAAAGGAAGTGGTAGCAGATCATTGATAGGGAAGAAAGCAAATATCCAGCTGTGTTAAATTGCTGGCTATCATAAAAAATTAAATCATATACATTCTTAATAAGTGGAGCCAAAAAGTTAGGCCGAGTGTATAAACAGTATTATGTAAAAGCAGAATACTAAATCATCTAGAAAACAAACACACTGAGATGTTTGGCATTTGATCTTATTTTCATCATTCTCTCAAAGTATGATCATTTTTTCATTTCCTCCTTGACAGATAAATTGTGTCCAGCACAAAAATCTTCCAGAAGAAAGTAATTAAAATGTGGTTGATGTGTGCCATACTTTCTTAATAGAAAACATTTTTAAGAGGATAAATTAAAAGTGATCTCAAAGGTTAAATGTAATGAAGTGTGCCTAAGATACACAGTTACCAATTAAAAACATATTTGTGGTAATCAGCATTCAAAATAAACATGGAGATCCTGAGCTTGGGAATCCACATTTCGTACTCTCAAAAGGCATATAGGTCCATGAAAGTAACTGAATCCAAACACAAACGACACAAAGCAAGACACTGCCCTCTGGAATTCCTTGGAATGTCTTACATGGCTTTAGGCTCCCAGTCATAATCAGCCAGCAACCAAATTTCTCTAAGCTTCTTGACCAGGTCATGTTCTTGCCTCAGCCTCAGAACTTGGACTATTCTGTTTCTTTTTCCCTGGAATACTTTGCCCTCCACTTCCCCTGCCATTTTTGCAGGTACCTTCTCATCATGTACCACCAAGCTTAAATGTCAGCTTCTCAAAGAAGTCTTATCCTGACCACCCATCCAGCTCAAAGTAAATCCTCCCCATTAGGTCTTTTCATAGCACACAGCATTTTACCCTCAGAGACATTATCATGATTGTAATTTTGTACTTATTAATCCATTTACTCATTTATTGTCAGTCTCTCCGGTTAGACCCTAAATTTCTTGAAGGAAGAGAACAATCCATTTGCAACTGCATCAACAGCACTAACAATCTACCTGCTCCAAAGCAGGTGTTAATAATATTTTTGAATGCATGAAAATAGATTCAGATGTACTGTAAATATCACACTCGTTATCTGCGATGTTTACTGATAGAGTGGTTTTAACACCATTACCCAAACATCAATGTTAAATAGTGTTCTGCTTTATTTGCATAGCATCTTATATTTTTCAGAACATAAGTCTTAAAATTTTTTAAGTGCAGTGAATTCTGAGGAATCTCCGAGAATATGGAGACCTCTGGTACCATTGGGTCATACAGTTCACCAACTTCTTATTGAACTGGGAAACAATATAAAATATAAAATGTACTCAGTGTATTCAGTGTCTAAACCACACAAATATACGCCTTTGTGTACATAAGCACGTGTGCACATGTGTCAAAACACACCTATAGCAGATTCCTAGTCAGGAGCTCTGCTGGACACTGTCATGATAAAGATATGTGAGGATTTAGCCCTTGAGTTCTTTCTGCTCCTGAACTTTTCAAAAATTGCTTTTTTAACCTACATTTTACTTTAGCATCCAAGAGGTCTAATATGAAATTTCAGATAAAGTACCATATTGAGTTAGAGGGACTGAATCTAAAAGAGACTTGAATTTATAATAAAAAGGTTATGATAGCTGGAGAAGCCAGGATCACAGGATTTTTTTCTTCGTTAAGCAGGTCAGTTCAAATGGGTACAACATGAAAATGGAAGAGGGGTTTGAAAGCAAGAAAAATAAAAAATAACAACACAGTAGGATTATTCATCTACACATAAGACTATAAAATAATTTTAACCTTCATGTTTAAGAAAAAGGCAGATTTTAAGTGTTATTTTAAAAGAGTACAATATGTAATATTCAATTGCAATTTTAATGATTATTAATTAGTTGGTAAATTTTATAAAAGCAAGGAAATTGTTTTATTCTTTGTATAACTCCAGCATCTAAAATAGTGTCTGACGTCTAGTAGGCAATAAGTAAATATTTGTTAAATGAATAATAACAATAATAGCAACTTCTATTAACACTCTGTCAAATATTGTGCCAAACGGCTCATAAATAATATACCAATTAACCAGCACATCAACCTTAGGAGGAAGGTTTATCATTACTATTTTCTAAATGAATTAAAACAATCCAGGGCTTCCCTGGTGGCACAGTGGTTGAGAGTCCACCTGCCGATGCAGGGGACACGGGTTCGTGCCCCGGT
>NC_041217.1:117883463-117884805 GCF_002837175.3 Physeter macrocephalus
CTGTGCCCCGCAACGGGAGAGGCCACAACAGTGAGAGGCCCGCGTACCGCAAAAAAAAAAAAGAAAACACAACAATCCAAATAATTTCTCCGGAATCTGAGAGCAAAGCTAGCATTCACATCCAGGAGTAGCTGACTGCAGAGTCTGCTTTCCTACCCACCATACTAAACAGGCTTTTTGGACTTGCAGAACTGTATGGAGGAGAAATGCAACCACATTTAATAGGATGTGCAGAAAAAATATCAGAATGTAAGATGAACTACAGAGCTGGAGAATAGGGCCTATTTCTGTGCAATCAATTCACTGAAGCTTCAAGTACAATGCCAAAGATGTTATGGAGGTGGGTAAAGGCAGTATGGGGGTGGGAAAGGGAGTCCAGAAAAAATAGATAGCAAATAAATAAAGAGCTCATTCCTTTCCATGGTAACAACTATACCTCTAGCTGCCAAACTGCCAGTGCTGTCAGAAGAACCTTGCAGAAATGGCAGGGCATTTCTGCCAAAACAGGGCAGACCCTGTTTTTCAAAAGAATAATAATGAAAAAATAAAGTCCTGTGGTGCTTTTCCTCTATCGAGGCTGCTTATAAATTCATAGCACAGCATGGAGGTTATTAAAATCCCATATGTGAGAACCACACACAGCACAAAGAGATATGAATTGGCGTTCCAAGGAGATAATGGTATCTAATAGGCAAAACAAGTAGTAGGGTTTCATTTTTATTCTGAGTACATTTAAAAAGGGCTCAGCATCCAACTACTGCGTGTGGATAGCTGACCATCCAAAGACCGTTTCTCCCCTTCCTTCCTAGGGATTAATAAGTGGGATATAAAGAGTAGGGCTGTTATCTGCCCAAGTCTGGATATTCCCATGACATTTTTCCTTTGCTTGCAACTGTTTGAAATAGAGTGGATAAAAGTGTCTCTGGTTGACTTGGCACAAAAGGGAAACAGAGCAAACCTCCCCCTGCTCCCCGTGTAGCATCAGGCAGTCCCAGGAGTCTGAAGGAGCTCACCATTTCTGGTCCAGAGTACACCAGAGACTCATCTCAGGGCCCAGCACAGGATGGTTTACACTTTGTTATTTTGGGGCTCATTTGTTCACAGGTTTATTTATTTGTTTGTTTGGTCAGTAAAGGTTGCTGAAAGTCCTATTAGGGGAAATCAAACATGACTAATAGCAGCAAATGCTATTCTGTGTGCTCTGGCAATGAGGGTAGAAAGCAGCATCTTACAGAAAGTCAATGTTAAGAATATCCTATGACGTTAATCATCAGAAAATCTTATATCTGAAATTTTCTAAGTAACTTAGCTCTAGAATTTTTTTTTTTTTTTTTTTTTTTTT
>NC_041217.1:117885073-117907626 GCF_002837175.3 Physeter macrocephalus
TGCATCGGCAGGCAGACTCTCAACCACTGCGCCACCAGGGAAGCCCAGCTCTAGAATTTAATTAAGACAAACTAATAGCTTCATTTTTAATTCATTTACTCTGAAATCCAATTTTCAAAAGCAGGTAAATTCATGGCCATAAACACCTGGACCAGAGTATAGGTAGAATACACTACTCTAAGGAGCCAGAAGTTTGAAATTCAACTAGAACACAAAGTAATTCTACAGTCTTTCCAAATAACTGAAAGCAGCTCTTTTGCCCCTTTCCTATGTACCCATTTCTGTCCCCCTCTAACCTTTAAAACCTAATTATAGGGTTCACTATAATTACAGTGATCCCTAATGATAGGGATCACTAAGCAATTGAAACTAATTCCTGACTTACACTTTCCTGAATGCACACCATGCTTTGCCTAACCTGTCGATTGTTTCCCTACATAAAAAGAATTAAGAATGAAGAATGAAGTGGTTAAAGAATGATTAGCTCTCTACCCCCAACAGTCCCCTAAGCAGTCCTGCAGGCACATCATGAGGGCAAAATAACATCTGAAAAGAGAGTCAGCCAGTCTGTACACAATGGAGAATGATGCAGAACCCAACCTCCTGCCTCAATGATTCACTGAGAGTCTTCCCCCCATTTTTCCCTTTAAAAACTGTCATGGCTGAGCAGAATCTTTGGAGTTGGCCTCTGGACACAAGTCCACCTTCTCCCCAGATTGCCAGATTTTCTGATTAGAGCAACCTTTCCTTTCTAATGACACTTGCCTCTCAGATTATTGACTTTTGAGCAGCGAGCAGCTAAACCTGAGTTCGGTAACATAACCAAAGCCCAAAAAGGCATCTAAAGAGAATCTAAACCAAAAATCTGAAATGTATGGAAAAAGGGATAACAAAGATAGGAAATTAACTAAAATATGAAGGATTTCTGAGTTGGATCATCATTCATTCATTCAGGAAAAACTTAATGAGTGTCTGCACTGTTCCATGCCCTGGGGGATTCTGCAGGCAAAAGAGACAAAGTCTTTGTCCTCCTGAAGCTCACATTTAGTACTGAGAGGGAAAGTAGAACACCTCCTGCTGCCTTAGAGTTACCTTAGTTAAAAAAAAAAAAATTAAATGGCTTGCCTGTTGACCTAAATTTTCTTCAAGGAAACCCTGAGCTCCAATGTAAAAACTCATTGCTGAGTTGATAGCTTTAAATGAGGAGCAACAAATGTGGGAGACATGAGGAGACAATCATCTCCAGCCTGGGAAATAGAGGAACAGAAAAACCCCAACTAAGAGCAAGAAGAATTCAGCAAGATGAAAGGCCATTCTGGAGAGAGGTTCAGGCTAAAATGAGCTCTAGTGTGGGAGACAGAAAATGTTGGGTCCTAAAAGTGGGAGCATCCTTAAATGAAGCTTTGGTATCAAACCTCTTAGATCCCCTAAAAAACCTCTGTTGACTTATGTCAACCATATAACTACCACATCTGAAAAGATAAGATGTTCTTGGGCTAGTAATTTAGGATAATACCCCTAATTCTCTTTCAAGAATCCTTTACATTAGGGGTTAAAAATACTCTCACTGGGTATCTGGAGATAAGAATGTAGAAAAAACAGGAAGGAATAAAAATTTCAAGGCTAACATTGAGGAGGCCTGAGTTCTAAGCTCATCTCTACCACCAATAGTTAGGAGATTGTTACGCAAATCACTTTATCTCTCTATGTTATTTCATATGCCAATTGCAGATAATAGGACCTCCCTATCCAAACTAAGCGTTATCAGGAGACTAAAACAAAATGGATTTTAAGAAACAAGGAAAGGACACATTTGGAAAGCTCACAGCTCATTTTCACAATTCAGGTCAGCCTGGTTTAAGCCTCTTGGCTGAGAGTAACTAAAAAACAACATCTACAATAATGGTATTTGCTATAATTTACTGAGTGCTTAATACATGTACCACACACATATATCATTTAATCCTTACAATGACCCTGTGGAGTTCCTATGACTATTGCCCACATATTATAAATGGGGAAGCTGAGGCCCTGAAAAGTTAAATATTTTGTGAAAATTCACATATCTGGTAAATCAAATTCAGATCTATCTGACTCCAAAGCCTACAAGTTAAACCACTAAACTACTGTAGTTCTTACCCACCTCTCAAGATTCAATTCAGTTCTTATCAGTATAATTTAATTCAATTAAATCCACAAATATTTTTTTTTCAAATACATAGGCTTTCAGAGTTCAGGTAGCTTACACATTTGCAGAAAATGACATATACATGCCCTTGCTATAAGTTCCCAACTCACTTAGCCATGAGTTCTTAGCAGCGGAAGCAAGGTGAGTACATTGGGAAGGGACTGATGTCACATGTGTTGGCACTCACCATTTGGGTCCTTAGCACAGTGCTAAGCTGCTCTTGACTCTCCAGGGTTGTAGAGTCCTCTCCAGGACTCTACAACCCACCAGAGTTAGGAAAACAAATTCTTCTCATCTTACTCTTAACACTTACACTAATTTATGCAGCTCTATTTAAGCTTCTGGTTCATGAGCCAGCCTTGTCATCAGTGTAAGCTCATCCTCATCCATAGAGAGAAAACAGTCAGTTCCCAAAATATCTGTGCCTCCAGCTTTCTGGAAATCCCATCTTCTTGATTGCTCAGTATAGTTCTAGGTATTAGAAGGATTTAAAACAAATATAAGGAACGGTCCAATCCCCTAAGGTAATTATAGTGACAATCACAAACATTTATAGAGTGCTTACTTTTGTGCCAGACACTGTTTTAAGTAATTGACTCATTTAATTCTCAAAACAGCACTATGACATAGGTATTATTGTTACCTTGATTTTACAGTGAAGAAACTAAGACACAGAGAGTTCAAGTGATTTGTCCAAATATTAAGCTGGGATTTAAACCAAGTAGTCTTGTCTCTAGGGCTGTGTCTTTAACTACTATATCATGCTGCCCCACATGGCAGGCCCTATATGATGGGGGAGAAAAAAAGATCTGAGACAATTAAATAATACCATTAGCTGGTATATTTATTTCCATAATAAATAATAGATGAGAATGTTAATGGGGTTTAAAAGTAAGACTTTATTAGGTGGAGGAAGGCTCATGAAGAATACAGAACTGGAACCCAAGAAATTCTGTTTGTAATGTTTGCCCACCTTTTTCACCCAGAAAGTACTTCATTTTTTAATCTTGAGGTTTTTTTGGGTTTTTTTGGTTTTATTAAAAGACATTTGATGAGGTACAACATATATACAGTAAGAAAACAAAACACTATTCTGACTTGTATCATTATAGCGTAATTTTACCTGATTTGGAATTCATAAATGGAACCACATGTGATGAATTCTTTGTGTCTGGCTTTGTTTGCTCATCATTACATCTGCGAGACTCAACCATGTTGTTTTGTATGTATAGCAGTAGTTCATTCATTATTCCATTATATAAATATATGACATAATTTTTTCATTCTACTGTTGATAGACAAAGGGTTATTTTAGACTTCATGAACATAATTGTACATCTCTTTTCCTGCCAAAAGTACATATTTGTTTTAGGTATCCAGGAATGGAATTACTGGGTCATAGGATATGTGTATGTTCTTGTTATCTTTTGCTATTGATTTGTAGCTTAATTCCACTGTGATCAGAGGAAATACTACACGTAACTTCAATACACTGAATTTTTTTAAAGACTTACTTTATTGACTAGTATGTAATCAATTTTATTGACTGTCTCATGTTTATCTGAAAATGTGTATTTTGAAGCTTGGGGGTATAGAGTTCTATATATGTCATTGAAGTTAAATTTTTTAACTGTGTTTTCAAATATACTATATTCTTACTCATATTTTTGTCTGCTAATGCTAACAATTAAAGAGAGAGTGAGATCTATTAAAATCTTCAACTGTGATTGTCAGATTGTCCACTTCGAAGGTTTTTCAGTTTTTGCTTGAAATATTTTGTTATTAAATACATATCTTTTAAGATTATTGAATATTCCTGTCAAATTGCCCATTTTATCACCATGACATGGCCTCTTTCATTTTTAGTATGACTTCTTTCCTTAAAATCTACAATGTCTAATATCAGTATAGCTATACCAGCTTCCTTTTGATAAGTGTTTGCATGGTATATCTTTTGCCATTCTTTTATTTCCAATCTTTCTGTGTCCTTATATTTAATGTGTGTCTATTCAGGTAACATAAAAACCATTTTTATATAGTTGAAAGATACATCTTTTAATGGGAATATTTAAACCATTTTTATTTAATATAACTATGAATATATCTGGATTCAAATTGACCACCTTCTTGTTTCCTGTTTCCATTTGTTCTTTGTTATTAATATTTTCTTGTCTTTTAAAAAACTTAATCAAGTAATTTAAAAATTTTTCCATTTCTTCTTTATCAACCTGTTACTCTACATCCTTGTATCATTTTTTTAAGTTATTACCCTAGAAATTACACTATTCAATCTTGATTTATTAGAGTATAATTTAGTATTTTCATCAATTCCCAAACATTGCAAGGATATTACAACACTTTAATACTTTACCCTGCTCCTACATTTTTTACCATTATTGTCATGTATTTTAATTTAACTGGACATTATTATTTTTGTTTTGCATTATATTTATCTATATTTACCTTCATATTAAGCCTTTCTCTTGCTCATCATTCCCTTTTTTTTGTTCCTGTACTTCCATATAGGTTCACTTCCTTGTGTCTAAATAATTCTCTTTAATATTTTAATGTGAGTCTGCTGACAACAAATTCTGTTTTCATTCATCTGCGAATATCTTTATTTCATCTTTACTTTGAAGGGTATTTTCACTTGGTATAGAATTAGGTTGGCAGGCTAATAATTATTCTTTTCTTTCAGTACCTTGAAAATGCCATTCCATTGTCATCTGGATTCCACCATTTCCATTGAAAAAGCAGCTTCAATCTTGCTATTGTTCCTTTGAAGGTTTTTTTTTCCTTTTCTCTGGCAGCCTTCAATGTTTTTTTCTTTGTCCTAGGTTCTTAACAGCTTCATTCTGATGCTCCTAGGTATGGTTTTATTTGTATTTATGCTGCTTATGGTTCATGGACCTTCATGAAGTTGTACCTTAAGGTCTTTAACATTTTGAAAACTCCTTAGCCAATACAGTTTTAAATGTTACTTCTGCTACATTCTTTATCTCCTAGACTTCTGGGAATCCATGTACACATATGTTAAGCCAACTATTTGTAATGAATGTTTTTTTTCCTTTTATTTATAATCTCTTGTAGACTAATTCTGCCATAAAATACATTAAAGATTTTGTGGCAAAGTCAATTGCTATAAATATTTGTAAATACTCTATCCTTATCTTGTCAGGGACTGATACTAAAAGTGGTCTCAGGATTCTACTTTGAGAAGCACTATATTAGTTTTCTTTTTCACTGGGTTTCATATGTCTGTTGTATTCTTTTCTTTATCGTTCATCCTTTTCCTCTCTGTGCTTCAATCTATCATGTTTTACTAACATCTTCTGCTTTACTAATCTTCTCTTCTACTATGTGTAATGTACTATTAAACCTATCTCTTATAGTCTTAATTTATGTTTTTCAATTCTAGGATTAACATTTGATCCTTGTTTATGGATTCCAGTTGTGAAATAATCAATTTTTACATCTATTTTTCGTAAACGTATTAATCATAGTTATTTTAAAATTTGATAATTCATTATATCAATAACATGTAATATATCTATTTCTTTTGAAATTCAGTTATTTGGTCTTATTTCCTGACATACCTGGAAATGTCCATTGATTATTGTACATTTTAAGGATGATAAGGCTTTGGATGATATCTTCCTACACAGAGAATTTCACTTTCTTCTGGAAGACAGCATAGACATATTACCTTGGTCCTGTAGAAAATGGTCTATTTCTAGTTTTATTTTGCTTTTAGAGTCTAGTTCTTCTGGGTCTCAACTGAGAGTTTTCCATTTTTACCAGGGCCCTTCCTCCTTAGGGGGCTCTGAACTATAATTTCTGCCCCTTAAATTCTATGGGATTGCTTAAATCCCTGTTTGGACCTTTGCTCTCTCTCTCCCTCTTTTTTTTTTTTTTTTTGGACTTTTGGTCTCTTAACTGCTGCATTCTTCTTGGTTTCTCAGTTTCTCAGTCTGCTAGTGCACAGTGTAGAGGTCCACAAATTCCTAGGGAAATTTGCATGCAGAATGCTGGCTCAGATATCTCTGAGTTGCCTTTTCTCTTGCATCTTGGTCTTTCATATTATGGCTGTCTTAGTACTCCTGAATATGAATTTCTGTCTCCTAATTCCACTGAGATTCCTGTGCAAGCTAGGCCACTACGTTCTGTTCAGCCTCTATGCCCCTTTTATGTATTACAAATGCATCACAGAAGAAAAAAAAGCCACAGGGAAGGTCCTTTTTTCAGTTGTCTTGACCTCTCAAATTCTGGCCCTTTCGGGTGCACTCTGATGCCTTCAAGCAGTAATTGATCCAGCTTCTTAGTGGAAGAATTAGTCTGATACCAGTTACTCCATCACGTCTGTAAGCAGTGTGCTTACAGGATTAAATAATGTAGAAAACAGCTAACATCACTAAATAATAGTAAATATTTAATAAGTATTTACTAATATTATTATTCCTACATATTAGCTAATGTTTAGTTCAGGGGCATTTTTTAGTGAATGTTCCTGGGAGCCCTTACTCCAAACTTCCAATTCCATGTGCTGTTTATTCCAACACTTGCCCCTGGCATTGCAAGTGCATCTGTATTGCCTTTAGGTTACATGAATTAGATTTTCCTGGTGTCTGGTAGTTTTTTACCACAATCAAAAGTCCTTTAAAATCCTCTATAGGGGTGTGTGTGTGTGTGTGTGTGTGTGTGTGTGTGTGTGTGTGTGTTTTGTTTGCTTTTGTTTTTGTTTTTAGTAGCCCAAACTATTTGCAAACAAATCTTACATAGATTCCCAATAAATGCACCCAGAGCTGCCTGTTCTGGTTACTCTTATCTCAACCTTCCTTATCATAGATAAATAGATAGATAGATAGATAAACACTTCTGAGTTGTACAGTCTTGGAGCCCAAAACCTCTGAGGAACCCAGTTTAAAAACTACTACCGGGACTTCCCTGGTGGTCCAGTGGTAAAGAAGCCACCTTCCAATGCAGGGGACGCGGGTTTGATCCCCGGTTGGGGAACTAAGATCCCACAGGCCGCAGGGCAAGTAAGCCCGTGCGCCACAACTACTGAGCTTGCGTGCCTCAATTAGAGAGCCCATGTGCTGCAAACTACAGAGCCCACACGCTCTGGAGCTCCCGCCACAATTAGAGAAGAGAAAACCCGCATGCCAGAACAAAAGATCCCACATGCCACAACGAAGACCTGATGCAGACAAATAAATAAATAAATAAGCAAAAACAAAAAAATCTACTACTATAGTGACAATTTCTGGACACTGCAGCTCTTAAAACAAAATAATCCTTAAATATTAATGCCATAATTTTGAAAACATTGCCCAACATTTTATCTTCTTTAAGTCCCACCATAGAAAGGTCCCGCATGGCTCAACCAAAATTTCTGGTGATTTTTACACATCACTCCACTTCTGTAGTGCTCATCAGAATCCAAGTTATTATGTATTTCCTGCATAATATGCTAAATACACGTCATGGCCTAATTACTATGCCTGTTTATCATCTGAATAAACAAGTATCAGATGAGGCAGCAGAGTTATCACGTACAACCAAAAACAACTCTGACTCAAGATGGTCTAAATGTCAATATTAGACTCTTCATTGCTAGAAGAGAACTACACAGAAGAAAAGTCTGTAGTATGAAAGCACTAGGAAGGAAAAAGAAAAAAGATGAACAACCAAGCATGTTATATAGAAGGGCAGACATTCTAGGTTCCATGTGCTATTGTTTGGGCACAATGTCACAGTTAAAAGAACAAGTTGAAAAACACAATTAATTTAAAAATAATTCCAATCTTATTTTGGTCTCTCAAAAATAAATTTAAAAATAAATAGATAGCTAAATAGATAAACAAATGAGATCTAAGCTATAATCCAACACTCCTCCTCCTTTTAAATTAACTTTTAAATTGAAGTATAGAATTTTAAAAGGCATAAATAATAAATGTATAGCCTAATGGATTATTTCAAATTGATCCTGGGTATGTAACCACTACCAAAAATCATGAAATAGAAAGTTACAAGGACCTCAGAAGCCCCTCTGCCCTTTCCCAATTACTACCCTCTCTCTGTTCCCAAAAGGCAACCACTATACCAAACATAGGTTAGCTCTGTCTACTTTTGAATTTTATATAAATTAGATATACAGCATATAGCTTTTAACATCTGATTTCTTTTTTCTTATCTTTGTGAGACTCACCCATATTTCATTCTTTTTCAGTGCTATATAGTGTTTCATGATATAAATATACAATTTGTTTATCCATTCCACTGTTGATGGACATTTTTATTATTCCCAAATGTAGCTATTATGAAGAAAGCTGCTATAAACATGTATGTGCATGATGTTCTGTGCTCATATGTACTCATTTTGTTTGAGTAGATACCTAGAAGTAGAATTGCTAGGTTATAGGATATAGGCATAGCTTGGAGCTATTGGGAGTTCAGGTCCAGACTACTGCAATAAAGCAAATATTGCAATAAACCGAGTCACACAAATTTCTGGGTTTCTCAGTGCATATAAAAGTTATGTTTACACTATACTGTAGTCTATTAACTGTGCAAAGCATTATGTCTAAAAAAGCAATGTACATGCCTAAATTTAAAAATACTTTATTGCTAAAAAATGCTAACCATCATCTGAGACTTCAGTGAGTCATAATAGTAACATCAAAGATCACTGATCACAGATCACCATAACAAATATAATGGTAATAATGAAAAGTTTGAAATACTGTGAGAATTACCAAAATGTGATACAGAGATAAGAAGGGAGCAAATGCTGTTGAAAAATGGTGCCAATAAACTTATTTGACACAAGGCTGCCACAAACTTTCAATTTGTAAAATACGCAATACCTACAACATGTAATAAAGCAAAGCACAATAAAACAAGGTATGCCATATGTTCAATTTTAAGAGATAGTGATAAACAGTTTACCACAGGGGTTGTATTAATTATACTCACACCAGCAGCGTAACAAAGTTCCAATTCCTGCATATCCTTGCCAACACTTGGTTTTGTCAGTCATTTTTGGTTTGGCCATTCAGGTAATATTTTTATCTCATTGTGGTTTTAATTTTCATTATCCTGATGAGTAATGAGGTTGAGTATCCTTTCACTGTCAATTTCACTGTCCTTCACTCTTTTGTGAAGTTCCTGTTCAAGGTTCTTGCCCAGTTTAAAAACACTTCTCAAAAGTCTCCTGCTTTCCTTTTCTTCTCCCAGAAGCCCAAGTGGCTAATCTGCCACACCCCATGCCTCCTCACCTACTTCCATTTATTTTACTTAACAAAGATGATGTGGCCTAACTGCCATACTTTGCCCCTTACCTCTTTGTTTCATCCAAGACTCAGATTCTCCCCAACATAGGAGAGTCTGGGATGCAGCCAGCAGGAATCCTCCCCCCTTCCTCCCCTGCTGCTACTCTATACCATCCTCCTGTTTCTGAATCACCAGAAGCCCAGGAAACATCTCTTTAGCAGTTTCTTGTTAGTTCTGTGAGTTATTTTTTAATTCTTTCTCATGACTCTACCACTCCCCTATGCCATGTTGGGCACCTGGCATCGACTAAATTCTGCAGATGGACTAGGAAAGAAAGAACACACACAGGAGACCACTCTACGGTCTTGGATGTCAAATTTGACCATTTGCCAGGAGAAGCCTGTTTTTCTGAGAGATGAGCCACACATTACAAAGAGAACGAGCAGCCTACCAGCTCTCCTAATCTTCCTCCTGGGTAGTATTCCTCATTTTTCAGTAACCTCAAACCAAAAGCCAGTATCAGATTCTCCATCTTTCTCCACCATGGAAAACTACTTGGCCACAGTTTGACAGGCACAGATGGTACCACCAGCTGCAAGTTTTTTTTCAGTTCTTGCTGACTCTAAACTGCCCTTAGTCTTAATTTCTTTGCAGTTTGCTCAGTAGGATGGGAGAGGGGGCCAAACTTCTAACCTGGGTACAAAATTCATGATGGGAGATTTAGAAGGGTCTGATGAAGGGTGAAATGGGGTTAGGGATATTGGCAAGATACATGAGAAAAAAGCCGTGGGGGAAAAAAAATGTATGGATGGTCAAAATGAATCAGAAATTTTTAAATAAAGGATGAGGACCTATAAAGAGAAGAGTCACAAAAAGAGGAAAACATTCTTAGGTCTCATGGAATTTTTCTGCCGGTCTGAGAATTTCTGTATCAAGTAAGGAATAAGGAAAATAGAAATCATTTCTGGGAAGTACACTGAAATGGCTATTCAGTTAGAATAGCCTAAACTGACAGTTCTGATTGTGTGAAGTGTCATCTAACAGACCTGGATGATCTTTTGCACCACAGAAAACACTACAAAAAAGCAACTGTAAGAGTCATTTACATATATTCTGGGTCCTGTATAAAGCAAGTAAGCATCACTCATTCCCGACAAGAGATTCTAGCCAAAGATCTATCAACAAGGATGCAGGGAAAGTTGGAAAAGACTGATCATGTATCTTATTGCTAAGGACAATGCTACCAGTTCTCACATTTTCCTCTCATCCTCCCAAGGTATACACCTATGAATCCATAGCTATCTTTTAGTTACCCTTTGTTTTTATATCCAACTACTATAAAATACCAAAGACTATCAGTCTAAGGGTAGGGAAATGAGCCAAGAGGCCTGGAGTAAGCCCTTTTCACCCCAAACACTGTTATACGGTAAAATCTGGCCTTTGTGGGAAAAAAACTAGAAAGATGGTGCCATCCATGCAGTCAGAGGAGTGAGACATACCAAAAGGCCTGTCTGGGGGCACTAGCTTCTAGTCCTGAGGAATGGCACCATGTCACTCTACAATTGCAAACCCTGAGCCCAGCCCAACCTCTGAACTCAGGGGGAAATTCAGTTAGATAATAGCAATAATTTCTTTGAATTTTTGTCATGTGCCAGACATGATACTAAGAACTTTACATACATTTTCTCAGCAAATCCTCACCATAGTTCTGTGAGGTCGGTTCCATTATTAACTTCCAAAAGTTAAAAAAGGAATATAATACTAACAAACTTTGCTAATTTATACATGTATGTTGTAATACCCAGAGCAACCACTAAGAATACTACACAAAGTGATACCATCAGAAACACTATAAAGCAATAAATATGGAATCCTAAAAATGTTCAAGTAACCCTCAGGAATATGAGAATCAGAGAAATATGAGAAATGGAGGAAACAAACGGAAAACATAATAAAATGGCAAACTTAAGCCCTAACATATCAATAGATACCTCCCATGTAAGTGGTCTAAAAACACCAATTAAAAGTCAGAGATTTCTACAAAGTGGATAAAAACAACAATCCAAAAATACGCTGTCCATAAGAACAGACACATGCAACAGCTTGGATGGCTCTCAAGAGAATTATGCTGAGTTTAAAAAGCCATTCTCCAAAGGTTACATACTGTGTGATTCCAGTTATACAACATTCTTAAAATGGTAAAATCATAGATATGGAAAATAGACTAGCTGTTGCCAGGAGTAAGGAAGAAGAGAAAAGGAGGGAGCTGGCTGTGGCTATAAAAGGGTGATAAAAGCACAAGAGATCCTTGTGATGGAATTGTTCTCTGTCATGACTGCGGTATTGGTTATGTAAACCTACACGTGATAAAATTGCATAGATGTAAACACACACACACAGACACACACATGCATGTACAACCAGTGAAATCTGAATAAGCACGGTGGATTTGCACCAGTGTCAACTCTCCGGTTGTGAAATTATATTGCCACAAGATGTTACCATTGAAGGAAGCTGGGTGAGGGTATACAGAATTTCTCTGTATTATTTCTTACAACTGCTATAATCTACAATTACCTCAAAATAAAAAGTTGTTTTTCTCTTTTAATGGACGAAGAAATATACACTGAAAAGGAAGGCTTCCATTTGCCTCTGCCTCCCAATCTTTCTATTCTCTTCCCCAGGAGTAAGTACTATGGCTATTTTCCTTCTTATCCTTCCAGAGATAGTCGGCAGCCTCTCCACACAGAAATATGTGTGAATGGACACACAGACTTTTACACAGTTTTTACACAGATTTTAACATCATGTACACTCTCCCCCGTGCCCAACATTGCTTTATCGATTTATCTTTGAGCTTTTAGTAGCGATAGAGCACCTTGTTTTAATAGGTGCATAGCAGTCCTCCTATAGATACTGATTTATTTAATCAATCCTTTGTTCACGGAAAAACATGATCCAAAAAAAACAGATATTTGGCTTATTTCCAATTAGTTCCTATTATAAATAATGCGCCAGGTGAGCCAGTAATCACTGAATTGATTTTTTTCTAACCACATCAATCCTACCCCATACATGCACCCTCAAACAACGAGGGTGGTTTGGTTCTGGGGTCTTGGGAGCCATGCCTAGATCTTCTAATCACTTTATGGTGTGTTATGCTCTGAACTTAACAAACACTGAGCAGATTTTTATTTATCTTTGTTACCATGCATCACTCAGCTTCTCATTGTTACTTTATTTTTAGGCTTGCAACTTTCCCTTGGTAAAAGCGGACCTATTTATAATTTCCACAACAGTGAGAGGCCCACGTACCGCAAAAAAAAAAAAAAAAAAAAAAAAGAAAAAGGACATGAAAAATGTTATTAGAATTAATCTGTCTTTCCTAAAATAAAGAATAATAAGTAATAAGGAAACACATTCAAGTAATCGTGTTATTAAATTAATACTAAGTTACTAAGGTTTCTTCCCAATTGCCCATTTTTTTGATTGTCCCACGATACCTATATGTGATGCAAATTTGCACAGTCATGCATTTCAGAATTCCTCACAGCCCTCCCACCCCCATGCAATTTATTTGGAATGAGAACAGTCCACCACCCCATGGACATACACAGATCAAGACCAAGCTCAGTACTCCCTGGCCACTTTCAAAAAGCTTTACTCTCTGGTCACTTTACTCTCTGGCCACAAATCCACTCTAGAAAAAAGAAATTTTAATAAGTTTTAACTCCAACAAAGATACAAAGTTTGTTGTTACAGGAGCTGACAAAATAGTGTCTCCAAGTTACTGTGTGTCTCAGGGGCACTGACTGGTCGACTTATGCCAACAGTTTGCAACTGAGGGGATGTGATGAATGGCCAATGATGCTGTGCTAAAATTTCCTCAAAATCACTTGTGAGCTTGTCCTTGAGAATTTTATGCCAGAATTTAACAGTGGCTCTCATGAAACCAAGAAGATGAGTACAGGATGATTCCTGAAGCTTGATGTCAAGTTCTGCCATAGAGACCAGAGTAGAGGCTGCCTCTGGGACATTACTGGTCATCAGATATTGCTGAATGTTATCACTGAGTTCTTCAATTTGGGAAATCTATTTAAGATAAGCAAGATGTCCAGTCTCTTCAATTTGGTTAACCATGGCTCCAAGATCTTCCATTCAGGGCTGTGCAGTCCAGCAGATGGCTGTTAATAGAACTGAAAAAAATGGGTTTCTTGCTCCAGAAAGTGATTAAGGAATTGCTTTGATTCTTCTGCATTTTTTAAGGCACTCTGAATTCTCTTAGGGATTTTCGATGAAACTGTAAGTACCTTACTGCATTTTACTTTCTGTCCTCTGTTCTATGAGTTTATCAAGTTTCTTTAAAGATTTAAGGTCACTTCCGACTTCCTCTTCTATAAATACCGCCACATAGGAAGGGAGATCACCATTATCCGTACCTTCCCAGACTGGTTCGTTTCCAACAAGAGCTGCAATATTTATGTCACTTTTCTCCTTGATTTTCTTCCTTCGGTCACCATTTTCAGAGCCGCACGTGGTTGCCAGCGCCTCGCCGATCTCGCCGGCCGGGAGCATCTTGCCTCAGCGCGAGTCCTCGGCTCCTTGCGCAGCCAGCGTGGCCAGTGGACTCCGGCTCCGGCCAGCGATCAGACACTAGCTGAGCCTCGGAGACCGTAGCTCCCAGGGGCACAGCAACTTCCTCTTCCCTCTCCTCTTTATGTATCACCTCCCCTCATCTCTGCGGAATTTCCAATCTTTCAAATAGACACTTTAAACAGAATAGCAGTTATAAATTAATATTTATATATATAATACTAATTATGTATAATAATATATATAACATATAAAAAGAATGTAAATTTTTTGCTGTGAGAAAACATGAAAGAAAAAAGAAAAGCTGGCTATTTCCCAATGCCAATTGTGGAAAATCACAACAAAAAGCATTTTTCAGTTGCTTGTTTACTTTGTTTTCATAACCAAAGTCACAGCTCAGCTCATGCACTGGTATGTTAGCTCATTTCTGCCAACGAGTCAACAAAGGAAAATGTTGACAGAACTGAATATGTTTGTGTGCATGCGTGTGTGTGTTGATATTAATGTAAAATTATGGCCCAATAGGTAAATGATGTACCAAGATGATCCATAGTTGTTTTTAAATTGTTCCCGTGTAATTTTTAAACGTACGTCTCCAATGTCTGGTAAGTGCTCAACGCACATTTGTCGAGTGAATTTGAATGAATAAATAAGAATGCCTGTTTATGTCAATGAGTTTTCTTAGAGCATCTGTACCTACATGTCAGATGTCTGTTTCATTAGTGTTGCATGTGTCTGTGATTATGAAAGTTTAATGAAAGGTGATGAGGCTTCTCTTTGGCTTTCCCTCTTCAGGTAAATATTCTGTAGCCCTTGCAATATTCCATTATGTGCAAGCTCTGCCTTATCCCTAAAGATTATTACTTGGTGCAGCAGGACTATTTTAATGTCTGATCTACTCCACCAGGTGAAGCAAACAAATTAGACAGAGCACCACAGCTGCTTGATATAGGATGTCCTCATGTTTTTGCTGCCTTTTTTAATACACCCAAGCATCACATTTATTTTTTCAACAGCTGCTGCACATTGAGCAGACTTCTTAATTAGCTAATGTTTAGAAAGCCCTTTGAAGATAAAAAGCCCTATGTAAGTGCTAAGTGTTATTATTACCTTGACAAAAGAGTTCTCTTTTACCCTGGCTCACTGCAAAATGTTTAAGCTTTCCTTCTCTCTAACTAGTGGTAGTGAAACTATAGGCTACATAAATCTCAGGAGAAAGAATTGGAAATTCATCTGTGGCCCTTGAATGTAAACAACTGGGTACCTCTGAGTGTTCCTTCATGTCTTAATGTAATGTTTACTAGGCACCAGAAGAAAAGAATGCCGGGGATGGGAAGGGTGAGGCTATGGAATGCTTTGGGGGAATGCAAACCTTTGAACCCAGGTTTGCCTGGCCACACACCTGAGCTCTTTCAACAAAAGGTAACACTTCAAAGTCACAGTCATTAGAGCCTCAAGAGGGTACAAAATAAGTATGGTGTCATTACTGATACAATCTTTTATTATTATAGAAATGTAGAAGAGGCAGGGAGCATGTCTGGCTGCTTTGATCAGGGAAGTCATTAGGCAAATGACCTTGATCGCTTTCTTAAGGAGATAGCTGTGCTACATCCTACAGAGTAGGACCACTGGAACTCTCAAATCACCAACTCATGGATTAGCACTTGATATTATTTTCATTCCAGAATGTATTCAAGAGATAGGAGGTGAAAATAATGGGAGAAGATGAGTTGAAAGAACAAATACCCATGCCATGGAAATCAGCTCTGGCCTTCAGTGCGAATTTAAATAAATTATTCATTTCTATTTTTTATATAAATAAATTACTTAAATTTATTTCAATAAATGAAGTTATCACCAGTTTTTCCTAATGGCACTAAAGTTTCAAATCTGAGTACCTGGAAAGATAGGACAGTCATGGCATTCATTGAGAGGGAAGGAATTTAGAAGAAACGAAACTGGGAAGGGGGAAAATAATAAATTCTACCCAAAAGATTGAAAATTGAAAAATTTTCCATTAAAACCCCCAACTGTTAGGCAAGGACTCTGCAAGCAGCTTTAGTACCGTCTGGCCATGCAGAGCTCTTAATCAGCCTGCTTCTCCTGTCACTTGAAAACTGCTGCTTCCGCTTCCTGGTGCCAAAGTACACTTATGGAACAAGGACACACTTGAGAGGCTCACATGCCAAGATAAAAACACTTTTTGGTGTCCTCCCTAAATGATACTGGAAGTAGAAAATACTATGTCTTTCACAGCTCTAGGGCTAAAACTCTGGCGAATGGAGAAATCCATACTCCAGATCCACTTTGAAGTAATCTCTTGGAACAGGCAACAATTCATAGCTCCCTCCTGCAAAGCAGGAACAAGGGTAGTGAGCTGCTTAGTAGAAAGCTTGTTTGTGGCTAATATATTAGATAAATTATTCAAGAACAACATCCTTGTGAGCCCTGTAATTTCTGCCAAGTAAGTAAGCTTGTTGACCTACAAAATGTAGATCAAAGACCAAATGTGCATTTCCCACAAGATTCCTTCCAGGCTCTAGAAACTGGGTTGGCCAAGTTGCTGATCTGAAACCCAAAACATGGAGCATAAAATATTGTCTCTCAGAAGTTACAATGTAGGTGAGATAGAGAGGTTCAGATGACAGAGAAAGAGAATCTTGGACTCACCACTGCCAACAAGTGACATCAAAATTCTCCATAATTTGACCCAATCACTCTTTCCAAATAGATCTTCCGTTACTACCAAGCTTCCTCTAACCTGAATCACTTTCTTTTCCATTTCTTATATATCTTGTATTTCCAACCTCCACTTGTTAATTCCTACTATCACTTTTTTTTAGAATGCCTTTTCATTACAACTCCCCATTTCCAAAATTTCCCCCTGGTTCAGTGGTTATCTCACATGTCACTTCCTCAGGGAAGCTTTTCTCTCAGGGAGAAGTATAAATAGCACTTCTGCTTCATTTCTCATATGGAAACAACTACTTTCCCCTGTAAAGTGATGCTATTAAAAGAATATATTTTGGTAATAGCTTTATTAGTCTGGAATCTCCTTGAGAGTGAGATCTATATCTATTTCATCTTAGATCCTTTTTGGCTGTCAGTCCAGTACTTTGAAAAGTAGAAGATGCTAAATAAATATTTATCTAATAAAAAATCACTCAACAGTCCTAACATTTGTCATCACTTATTGCCAGGTACTATTCTAAGTGCTGGGATATGCTGTGAACAAAGGGGACTAGCATTTCTGACCTAATAGAATTTACATTCTCAAGTATGAGGCAGAGAATAAACAAAATAAATAAGTTGTGGATGGGTGGGTAGATGGATGGATTACAAAGTAAAAAACTGGCTTTATCAGTGGGAAAATAAACTTTCCCAGAACATTTTCTATTCTCTATATAAATCAGTTTCTGAGGCCAAAAAAGTGATGGTTCATCTCATCCACAATAATTTTAGAAAAATAGAGGACAGAGAATCTGATTTCTCAATTTATTGCTGTACTAACTTCAGATGCCCTTGCACAAGTCACTTTCGGTGACCTTGTAAAAAATATTTTAATGCCCGTGAGTTTATGAAGAAGCAGTTTCTTTGGATCAGAAAGAGCATGTTTTAGTCTGGGGATACCCCTATAAAAGGAATGGTTTTTTTCAAATAAGAATTCACCACTGAAGATGGAAATATGAGAAGGCAAAAGTTTGGAAGAAAAAGGGAAGATTTTTACTTTGAAAAATAGATGTCTGTTTATGCTAATTTAATCAAGCCTGTAATGAAGACAGTTTTCACAAAGCAGCTGGGACCTGAGATATTCAGACCCATGGTGGCCAGTTTCTGTGTCACAAGTGAGTCCATAAAGCTTATTATTATTAAGTTACTAATTTTTCTTTGCAATATGGAATGGTGAGAATCATTTCACGTGTCACCATTCTACAGATGGGGTGAGTACCTGTTCCAACAGGTGGCCACATCTCATGCTTGGTCTCTGCTGCATTGTCACTGGGAAAAACAGCTAGAGGCATTATATTCTCCACATTATTTCATAAGCTGATTCGATTTTAGAGAAAACATCTATTTGTGGCCAAAACTCAACTTCAAACTTAGTGAAAAACACAGTGAATAAGAACATCTTTTCAGTGTTCCAAACTAGCTCTTTGAAAGGAGAAAGCAGCATAGCCATTCAAGTGCATTATCATTTCCTTCGTGATTTTCAAGGCTCACAATATTCTGAATTGGAATTTTCTACCTATTGTAGAGACAGTATTGCCTAATATCTAATGTGGTCTCTGAACATTTCCACTTCAGTCTCAGCCTCTAGCATAAGTCATGCACTCTTATTTGTTCCCTGCCCCTTCTTCATTCTTATTTTCTGAGATTCTAAGAGACCTGTAGAATGGAGGCTGTATATTGCCACCGGAAGGGGTGAGGGTAAGAAGTGAGTGACCATAGCATCAGTGAAATGATTTAATGCACCAGCTCAGAATCAGCTTGTCCAAGTTCAGCTCCTAGCTCCACAATTACTAGCTGTGTGACTGAGCAATGTAGCAAATTTCTCTGGGCTACAATTTTTTCTTTGGTAAAATAAAGATACTGCAATCGAATTGTCATGAGGGTTAAATAAGTTACTATGTAGATAGTGAATGTCTGGTGCCTAGTCAGCTCCATGTATTTGTTAGTTGTTGTTCTTGCAAGTGGAAGAGGAAAAAAAGAGATTCTTCTGTGGCCAGGGTCTCAGCTTGCTCTGGCTAGGATTCAAAGTGATGTCTGAGCATGTTGACAAATTGGGGGGCAGGCTTCTTGAAGTGTGTGCCCGTAAGGGATAGAGGAGCTTCCTGGGAAAGAATTCTTCCCAAGGGCTGAGCTTCACGATTTAGATCCAGTAATGAAACCTCAGTCCTGGTGGAGGAAAGAATTGTTCTGATTATATCTGATCTGACTTCAGGCTATTCTCATAAGTCAAATAGACTTATTTGTTTCTAGGGAGATAATGAGCCATATTAAAAAGGGAAGACACATTTTACTAAAATCCTATTAGACACTGGAGCACAGATAGCACGGTCCTGGGCCCCCTCTAAAGAGTGAAAGACACTCTTGGGGACAGAGAGGTGCTATTCTCCACTTCCGCAGAGCAGCAGTCGAGGGGGAGGGGATGGGGAATGGGGGACAAAACTTTTAGTGGTCACAGACTGCCCAAATGGCACTCAGCTAAAGAAGGGCTAAAACTATTGATGTCCACAGCCCTCTGAATGCCATTGGAACCAAGATACAATGAAACTGTTGCTTTGTTACAATACAGAGACTAAAAACGTGACATGGCTCATAAACTATAAAGCCATAAAGAAACTTCACCTGCTAGATGTACAATCCTAATAAAGTCAGAGAAGGAATAAATAATTTCATTCCTTAAGCATTAAACAAATACTTATTAAGCCCCTCCTATGTCCCAGGCATTGTGTGTTACATGCTAGGGATACAAGGCGGCGTAAAACGGACCAGTTTCTGCCCTTATGGAGCTCACAGTCTGCAGTGGACTGGAGTGAAGAGACAAGTCCCCAGACAACTAGAAATCAGTCAGTGCTCTGGAGGGAAAGGTACACAGAGCTGGGGGAGCACATGAGGGCACACAATGTGGATTTGGGGTACCAGTGAGGGCTTCATCCTTGAAGGAATGACTTCTATGCTGAGGAGCTGAAGAATAACTACAATCTAGCTGGGCAGAGAGAGGGAAGAGCAGCATTCTAAGCCATGGCAATAGTATGGGCGAGGGTCCAGATGCCGCTCCATACAGAACTGTTATAAGCAGGGGCCAGCAAAGTGTGGCCCATAGGTCACTGCCTGCTTTTGTAAATCAAGTTTTATTGGAACATTCACTTGCATACTGTCTATAGCTGGTTTTGTGCTACAAATGGTAGAGTTGAGTAGTTGTGACAGAGACTGTACAGTCTGCAAAGACTAACATTTACTATCTGGACCTTTGCAGAAAAAAAAATTTTAGAACATAACAGGGCAAGTGGCAAAGTGGTGAGCTGTCTCCCAGTGAATTTCCTTCAGCATTTTTCTGGTCTTGGATTGGACCGAAGTATAAAGCAAAATGGAATGAGTCGACGGGTACACTTTTCCATTCAGGTTACAAGTCAAACTCAAAGCAATAGCCCCTGGGGCACTATGAAAGGAAGAGGTGCTTTGTGGTATGCTTTTACATTGGTGCTTCCTGGAGACTTTTCATAGGACATATTTTTATCCAAGTTACTGGGAGGCAGTAACTCATTACATGCTGCTGAGACCAAAAATTGTGTTTCTAGATTATAGCCTCAAATTGCCAGCAACATGCAGAATAAACACACTATCTGACAAGCTACATGACAAGCCCTCTTAAGATGAAACGTTGAAGGCAGGTGGCACACCCAGTGTGGCCACACTGTCAGCTCTTGACTGAAATCACAGTTGATATTCATCTGGTTCAGAGAGGTATCAGTAATATAGGAACAGAAAACCTTTACTTTGGGGTTTTAGAATGACAACAAAAGCTTCACGGAACTTTTGCCCCATTCAAAATTTAGTGCATGCTTCTGCCTGGGACCTTCTCCCTTACTCTCCTATAATCCTACCATCCTTTGTTCGTAGTTACATTTATTTCCATTGCCTACAAGGATTCAGATAAATATCCCCACTTCCTGTTTCCATTGTGCACTGTGCTTACCACACAGTGGCGGTTCTTTCCTGCCATCTGCCCCATCCCTGTAAGATCCCAGAGGGCAACGCTATACCCTTCTCACCATTGTAGGTCAGTGCCTGAAACATTTGTGGGTCCTCAGTATATATTTATTTAACGTATAAATGAAAAGGAAAAACCAATAATGATTGAATTAATGCTATGAAAGGAAAGTTTTATATATGGTTCACTCTTTAGTTAACCAGCATAATTACATGAATAATGAGCCATATGGTTCTGATATCAACCACCATTTCCCTCACACTGAGGAATTAGCCAGGTGTTGCTTAGAGAATATTCTCTTTTCTGGTTGTAGTTTATATCTTGATCTACTTTATTTTGTCTAGATTTTGCAATCCCACTGATTCCCTGCCTCAGAGTCCTACACTGCCATTTTCCAATACTGATCTGCTAGAATGGACAATTTTTTTTTTTTTTTTTTTTTTTTTTTTTTCCGGTACGCGGGCCTCTCACTGTTGTGGCCTCTCCCGTTGCAGAGCACAGGCTCCGCACGCACAGGCTCAGCGGCCATGGCTCACGGGCTCAGCGGCTCCGCGGCATGTGGGATCTTCCCGGACCGGGGCACGAACCCGTGTCCCCTGCATCGGCAGGCGGACTCTCAACCACTGAGCCACCAGGGAAGCCCTGGACATTTCTTTATGTCAGAATTTTTAATATTTACTCTAAAGACTTCTCAATCTCTCTTATATAATAAAGATTTAATTAACCATATTTCTATGGAGCTTTGTTTATTCCAATTTTCCTTGCAAAGTGCTGGCTTCCAAATCTTATGCCTAGCAACGGTACTATTTATTGGCTATAGTTTTCAGTGCTTGTATTTTCTGTCAGACCAGGGAAATGGGAGGCAGTTTTTACCCAGAAGAAAAAGTGATTTCTTGATTGATTTCAAGTTATGATAACAGGGGCACCTTGATATTTGCTGGTTGGGGACTTTCTGTTTAATCATTTTATACCCACAATCACACAGAAGAAATCAAACCAAGTAGGGAAAGACCTAGAGCTTCTCAATGAAGATGTTCAAAATGGGAGAAAGATCATGGTACAAGGCAATCATTTTGCAACCTGTGTCCTTACATTTATTCTTATTCTTTTCATTTTCTTCTTTTGGGAAGTAGATAATCCATGGAGGGGAAAAACACAGATGATGCTTCAACAAACTCAGGAATCAAGTAGAATTGACTGTGTGCATTTTTTGCACTTAAGATCTAGTTTCAAATGTCTTCAAATGTCTAACAGTATAAACAGTAGATACTTCATTTTAGAAGCTGAATTAAAAGTCAGCGAAAAACAATTTGGAGGGGCTAATCAGACTGGGTTTTTAAAAGGAGATCCATGGACTTGAATTCACAAATTTCTTTCCTGCTTTGAAAGCAAAAAAAATAGTGCATTGGACAAAATTAAGCTGGGTTAAAAATTGAATATTTCATGCACAAATTGATTTATAAAGAAAACAATGCATTCTGAATGCATTGAAAGGAATTCTGAAACATATTAAGAATCAGCTTAGAGAAAAAGAAATTCAAGAAGTTAAATCTACTTAGAGGAAAACATAGGCAGAACACTCTGTGACATAAATCACAGCAAGATCCTTTTTGACCCACCTCCTAGAGAAATGGAAATAAAAACAAAAATAAACAAATGGGACCGAATGAAACTTAAAAGCTTTTGCACAGCAAAGGATACCATAAACAAGACCAAAAGACAACCCTCAGAATGGGAGAAAATAGTTGCAAATGAAGCAACTGACAAAGGACTAATCTCCAAAAT
>NC_041217.1:117909446-117921338 GCF_002837175.3 Physeter macrocephalus
AGGGTGGGAGGGAGGGAGATGCAAGAGGGAAGAGATATGGGAACATATGTATATGTATAACTGATTCACTTTGCTGTAAAGCAGAAACTAACACACCATTGTAAAGCAATTATACTCCAATAAAGATGTAAAAAAAAAAAAAAGATACACCCACGCGACCCAATACGCTGGAAATCAGTGACACATCCCCCCACCGCCATCTGTCCTTCTATCGCAGTGAAAGGTTTCATGATAAAATTCAATGTCAGGTGGAAAAGTATAAGTGTTTTCATATTTTCAGCTTTCTTTCAGAAACTAGGATCTATTTAATACATTCAGAAAATAAAGCAGTATTTCGTCCTTTAAAAAAAAAAAAGAAGTTAAATCTGATTAAAGAAACCATCCAATGTGAAAAGAGAAACAGGAGGGACTTAGTCTGAAGTAGTAAGGCAATAGCTTTTTCTGCGGCTGGCAATTCTGTAATTTCACACCTAACACATATGTTTTACCAGGGATTGTGGATAATATAAGGACTTGAATGAGAGAGAAAAGAGGAGAGAAAAAGCAAATAAAAGTGGAAGATTATATTTACAGATCCATACATCCATGTAGTTGACACAAGAACGATAACCATGAATTAAACTAATAAACTTAATCCTCAGAAAATTAGAGACAATGTACATGGCTCTGTTAGTTTATCAGTTTTAAGAATGTGAAAGAATTTCCATTCTTTCCATTCTTTCCATGACTATGCTTGTCATTATTTTAAAAGAATTCTAGGACCTACTTTTACAAACATACTCAAAGCTCTTGTGAATTCTTCTTCGAAAGCATCTTAATTATGTGTATGACACATTGATTTTCACTGGCACAAGTCTCAGAGCCACAGACTCTAGGTCCTGAAATTATTTAAGATATCACAGAAAATTCTACTCATTATCTTGTTAAAACAAAAATAATAGCTTTATCTTCAGTAACTGTGGAAAAGAATTTAATTTTTTAAAGAGTTTTTAAAAGGGATGGGTTTTTCTTAATAATTCTGTCCCAAGTTTCCTTGATCCTTCAGGAGGTCAAGAGTCATTCATTTCCAGAGTCTATTCACTTATCTGTCAAAACATCCAATATCTGTTTTTGGAGTTTTAAATGTTCCTTGCACTGAGTTTCACAATATTTTTCTGATTAAAGAAATATTTGGTACCATTATTGTCAGAGAATAACAATCTAGAATAAGGAGACTTAAATGAAATGATGAAGATTTTTGAGAATTTTTCAAGTGTATTAAAATATTCTTCCTTCATTTTTATAAAGAGAATATTGACAACAGATCTTATGTAAGAACTTTATATTTTCAAATATACTTAGTTTAAAAATATCACAGTAGCCAAGAGGTGGAAGCAATCCAAAAATCCATCAACAGATGAATGTATAAACAGAATGTGGTATATGCATACACTGGAATATTATTCAGCCTTTAAAAGGAAGGAAATACTGTCACATACTACAACGTGGATGAACATGGAAAACATGTTAAGTTAAATAAGCCAGTCACAAAAAAACAAATACTGTATGATTCTATTTATAGAGATATCTAAAACAGTCAAATCATAGAAAAGGAAAGAAGAATGGTGGTTAGCAGGGAATGGGGGAGGGGAGAATGGGGAGTTGTTTAACTGATATACAGTTTCAGTTTTACAAGATGAAAAAGTTCAGGAGATCTGTTGCAGAATAATATGAATGTACCTAACACTACCGAAACTGTACACTTAAAAACGGTTAAAGTGGTAAATTTTACGTTATGTATTTTTTACCACAATTTGAAAAAACAAAACCAAAAGCAAACCCTAAGGTATGTTTCTGACTCATTTACATATAATTCATCACTCATTTGCAGAGAAATCAGAGGGCCATGAAACCCTTGCCATCAGCCCTTTAATTAGCCTCTAGCTTTTTTTTCTGAGACACAAAATCTCCTATTTTGACAGGATTAAATGAACAGGAGTACACGAAAGGAAAGGTTTAAATTTTCCTTGAAATTGCAATGCTACCACCAGAAGGCCAATGAGGTTCTAAACTTGAAATGTACACTTGACAATCACTGTTAATAACTAAGATATACCATTAAGCAAATTCCCCAGCCTACTTATTATATATGAACACAAGCAATTATGCCTTTGCAGAATACACATACCATATACTGCAAAGCATGGAATCAAATTAATGCATAATATCGGGGGGTGGGGGGCGGTGCTGGTGGTGTGATGAATTGGGAGACTGGGATTGACATATATACTCTAATATGTATAAAATAAATAACTAATAAGAACCTGCTGTATAAAAAATAAATAAAATAAAATAAAATTTTTAATTAACACATAATATAATCTAGCATGGATAATTGATAACAGGAATATTGATTAGCCACCAGAAATATTTCATCTCAACACTTTGTATTTTTATTATTAAGAAAGGAAATAAACAAGTATATTTATTATTAAACTATTGAAAGAAATGGCTGGGGTACAGAATATTTGAAATCAGGGCCCAAACTTGTTCATTCTCAACAGAGCAGCAGTTATTAAGTTATACTGCTTAGTGTTAGGCTACAGGTACTGGTAAAATAAACAAAGCATAGTCTGTGCTCTTAGAGCTCTTATAACAAAATAAGGAATTTAGCTAGGCCTCTCTATATAATTAAAACGTAAAGAGAATAATAAAAGAACCATAAACAAAGGGCTATAGGAATGCAAAAGAGAGAGAAAAATAGACTGAAGTCATAGATTTATGGTCATCTAGACTCTGCTTAAAGACATCAGAGATAAAATCTACCTCCCAAGAGCATCCATTTCATCTTGAGAAGTTCTGGTTGATTAAAAACTCTTAAATGTATGTCTCCCTTTAGTATATAATTATTTGGAGGGATGGGTTATTTATCTATATGGTAACCCTTATTAATTATTAGTAATTTAATTAATTCATTTAATCAAACATCATCAAAGTGGATGTGGAAAATCCAAGTGGAGCTGACTTGGCATTTGGATATGAGAATCTGGAAGATTGGAGAGAGGTCTTAGCTAAAGGTGTGCATTTGGGAGTCATCAACTAATAAATGGGACTTGAAATCCTACATCATTTCTCAAGCCTTTCTTCTCCTCTCTCAAAAATCCAAGCCCATCTCTCACCTGTCCTAGTTGATTCTACTTTCTGGAGTGGGCAGAGAGGACACAATTCAACTCAAAACACTTATAAAATGTAAATATGATCCTGTCATTTCCTCTTCAAATGATCTAATGGGTCCCCACTGCCTCTAGGATAAAATCCCTGGTTTACTAAATGCTTCTTAATCTGGCCCCTAGGTTCTCTCGTTTTACTTCTTGGAACACTCTTTCTCCCCATCCCCCTCCCAGATATCATCAAAAATAAATGTAAAATTATAATAGCAATATGTGTCTTCATAACATGGTGCTACAAGAGATTCTAACAGTGGATTTGAGCTAATGAGGGAGATGAGAGGATGCTTCCTCAAGGAAGTGATGACTGATCTGAGAAGTGAAATAGCTGAAGGTTAGGTATTTGAAGAAGGGAGAGAAGAGCATCCCTGAGAGAGGGAGCAGCTTGTCCTCCATGCTTAAAGGATGGACTAAAGGAAGGTGAGGGGAGCATGGCGTGAGATGAGGCTGGAGTGGCAGGGAGGGCCAAACAAAGCAGGGCCCTGTGGGCCCTACCCAGCCATGCCCACAAGAGTGTGGGGAAGGCACAGGAGTCTCACCCAGGTGATTTTTCAAAAATCACCCTGGTAACTGCAGAGAACCGGAAAACAAAGGGGAAGAGGCAAATGTGGATGTGAGAAGCCCAGTTTGAAGCTATTGGAGAGGTTCAGGCAAGAGATGATGGTGTTCTCTTGCTTGGAAATGGTCTAAGTGAGTTCCAGATATATTAGGTGGTAAAAAATGAGTGCTTGGAAGTGGATCAGTTATGACGAGTCAGGGAGAAGGGAATGTCAGAGATAATTTCTAGAATTCTGGCCTGGGTACATGGAAGGCCATTAATGCCATTTGTTAAAATTGGAAAGAGCAGAAAAGGCTTATGAGTTCTGCTTGTCCATGTTGGGTCTGAGAAGCCCCTGAGGCATCTTGAAGGAAATGTTGAGTGGGCAGTTGGGAGATCGGAGGCCTTGTCCACGGTGGATATATAATGAATCTCCACCACGTAGATTGTAACTGAAGCCATAAACATCAGTAAGTCAAAAATGAGGAGAAGAAAGTACCTAAGATACTGAGCTTAAACTGCAACATTTAAACACTGGATGGAAGAGAAGTCAGCAAAAGAGATGAAAAGGATCAATTCACATCATGGATATGGAAGGGAGAAAAGGTTTCAAAAATTAGGAGTGGTAAACGCCAATAAATTTTGCCAGTAGGTCAGCTAAGAAAAAGACTGAAAAAAAAAAAGAAGAGGAAGAAGAAAAGAGGAAGGAACGAGGAGAAGAAGAAGGATGGAAGAAGAAGAAGAATTTAAAAACTTATCTGTCATTACTTTTCTCCTCTCCAACCTAAACATCTCATGTCTTTCATCTATTAAGCATGTCACAACATTCCCATTTCCAGTGCCTTCATATAAAGTCACTCTATTATGAATATGCCACAGAGCACTTTTGTTCATCATTCCCTCATCCCTGCTACACACTTCCTGGTCATGGGGGAAGATACAAGATTAGTCAGAGCAGAAGCTTATTCTCAAAGAGCTTTCAGTCCAACAGAAATGTGGAGGCACACTCATATATAAGTAAATACAATGCAAAGTGCCCCCCAAAGAGTCTGTTATTAACATTCAGAAGAGGTGGTCATTATTTTCATTAAGTTTTTATAGAAAAGGAAACATTTGAGCTGAGTCCAGAGGGGGAATAGAATTTAGACACTGATGAGATGGTAGGAAAAGATCTTCCAGCTAGGAAAACAAAACAAAATTTAAAAACCCAAAAAATAAAAAATAAAGGCAGCAAGGAAGGAAATCAGAGGACTGGTGTTGGGGAGTGTGCACAGAAGCACTAGGGGAAATGGTGGGAAAATTAGTTGGTGGAGGGCTATGATTATTTGGCTAAAAATTTTAGACTGTTTCTTATTGGCAGTAAGTTCACTAAATATCATTCATGGGTCCCTGGAAGTCCCATTTTATGTCCCTTGAGTTACGTACTGTGGGCATGCCTCTTTGGAACAACCTTAGTACTTTCCCTCAAACACAATTCTTTCCTCCCTCCCTCCCTCCCTTCCTTGCTTTCTTCCTTCCCTCGTTCCTTATTTACTGACAGTACAATTATTATATTTGGATCTCAGTAAGGTTTCACTGAAAGTACTGACCTGGTACAGGGATGGCTCAGAGAGAGGGAGAATTGCTTGTGGCTATTGTAACAGTTTTTATTGAATTATGCTCAGGCATAGGTTATTACTATGGATTGGTATCAGGACTAGGAGATTCAAGAAAAAGTTAAAAGAACTAGAATGCCTTTTGCTGTGTTCTTTTTTTCATGATACTCCTTTAATTTTTAATTAACTTTCATTATCATCTCCATTACCTGCTTTATATCTAATACCTTCCTTGTCCACCCCAGCTCTCCTTATGTCCCTTCATTGCTTTACTTTTCTTCATAGCACTTAACAACATCCACACACTATATTTTACTTACTTATGCTGTTTTTTTGGGGTCTCTCTCCCGTTTCCCACTAGAACGTAAACTCTGTGAGGTAATTTTTTTTTTTTTTACTCTATTGTTCAGTGCTGTATCTCCAGAGCTTAGAACAGGGTTTGGCAAATGGCAAGCACTCCGTGTTATTGAGCGCATTACCTAATTTGTTTTGGCACTTATATCTGGATCCCATCAAAAGCACTCTAAACAGACTGGCTTTCTTCTTAGAAAACAGCAGACAGCGTCAAGAGTGCAGTAAACAAAAGTGATGAAGGGTGGACTCAAAAAATATCCAGGAGGTAGAGAGTCCAAGGTATTTGACAATTCAATAAATGCTTAGAAAAGGTGAGAGAAAGAAATCAAAGATAATTCAAGTTTTCAGACTGAGTAAGAAGGAAAAGTAGGAGCTACTGGCAAAAACGGAACCAGGGATACTAGCAAAGAAGCAGGTTTGGAGATTAATGTTCTAGAAACTGATTAACAGTATTATTATTGTTTCCTATAAAATATTACTTTGCACCATAATACATTATTTTGAAAAAGCAGAGAAATGTGATAAATCCTTGCATTCCAAATAACCTTCTTTAAGCCAAAAGTATACACTTATGAGACAATACCATATGGAAAGGCGAGACAGAGAGAGGCAGAACAAAGAAATTCTGACTTTGATAGATTAAACCCTAGACTTGATAAATAGTTCATGCAGATCAGGAACGGGAAGTCCTGCGTGCCAACACAAAGGGCCAAAAATAATCTTGTAGTTTAAAAGAGTGAATGAATGATATGCACTCTGAGCTTGGAAAAGCCTCAGCTGTGATCATGAAATATGTATCAAAAGCACTGGCTCTCTGAGTGATACGTAAAGTTTTCTCTCTGCCTGTGGTGGAAGCTATTTTTTCTCATACAGAGTGGGCCAAATTCAGATTACAGATTCTACATTTTATAGTTCTTCTAGCATAAATTGCTGCAAACCAAGCGAAATCCAGAATACACTTTTTCTTGGTTGGTGGAGAAAGTGGCAGTCTATAAAAGGAAAGGAGCCAGCAGATTTATCCTCTTTATCACAAAGGGAAATCACAATGCATAGCTCAAAGTGAAAGAGAAAAAGATCGTATATCAGAAAAAGGACTGAAAGGAAATACACTAAAATGGAAATTTTCTTTGGTGGGAATATGCATACTTTCTATTTTATTTCTTTATAATGAATATATATTACTCTCCAATTAGAAAAAAATAAAACGTTGCTTTATAAGACTGATCACTGGTTTAAAGCTGCTTGAAAATAAGCTCATGGGTCATTTTAAAGAAATTCTGACAGCTTGCAATCTCCACGGAAAGAAGAAATTAATTGAGGAGGGATGGGGATTTTTTTATATCAACACAAGTCACTTTGAGTTTAAGCAAAAAAGAATCCACTTGGTTGTTTTGAAACGACTAAAGCATAGGCAATTCTAATCACCCTGATGAGATGCTAAATACATTAAATTATATTAAATTCATAGATATCTCTTAAATGCCGTTTTAGTACATAAAGTCAGTCTCTGCATCCAAAGAGTATTTCAAATAATTTATATTTTTTAACCTCAAAATGTCCCTTCTTATCTCAATAAGAGTCTACAAAAATGTTTGGTTTGTTTTGGTTTGCTTTGTTTTAGGACCATTTAAAAAAAAAAAAAAAGAAAGAAATGCAAGGGGTAAATAACCAACCTGATAGCTAAATGTAGAATTGTCAGTACTGTCTACTTTCCCCAAACCAACATTCGTAGAAGTTCTGGAGCAATACTTGCAAAGCATAACTAATCATTTGGAAGGAAATAAAAAAGAAACCTCTCCTCTATATACCCAGCCACATAGGTACACACCTCACCAAATTCCATAACATTTCACATAAATAAAAACTGCTTTGATTTTTAAAGTGACAAATCAATCATCCTCTAAATACAGCACACCCTTGGCATTTAATAATTTAAGTTCCATTATTTGGATCTATGAGAATTAAGCCAAAAATTCATTCCATGAAATACACGACAAATACCTACTGAGGGGCAGGTGCTGTTCTAGCTACTGAAGATAAGTTGTACATGCAGCAACAAGGTCCCCTCTTTTGTGGAGAGGACAAGACAGAAGTGGAAGGCCAACAGGAAAAAAGGAGCCATTCCCAAACTAAGACAAACTCTAAGACTGCTGTACAGGGTAGATGGTGGGCTGGTGGTTAGGCAGGGCTGGCAGGCCCAGGCAACCTGGGACAGGAAGTCAAACTGGTTTGGTTCTCACTGGAGCAGCCACTGTGAATCTACATCAGTGACAGCAGCAGGAGCAGGACAGCTGCCAGAGGGAGGTGGAAGGTGAACACTTGGCAGGACCCACAGCTTCAGTGGCATCTCTGTAGCCATAGCCCCTATCAAGGTGGCAGATGTCATCCCCACATTGGTGGTGCTTGAAAGGAGCGTGGGAACAAGGTGAACCTGGCAGAGCTGTACAAAGATGAGAAGGGTGCCTCTACCCTGGGATGTCCCAAGATCCACTTGCTGGGGTTTGTGGAGCAGAATGGAGCTGGAAAGGCCACGGAGGCCCAAGTCCATGTCTGAGGGTCAATTTCTCTGGGACTGGAAAGTGGGGATGAGCCCACAATATGGAAGGCAATGTTCAAATCCTAGCTGACCCCATGGGGCCTTTGGGAAGGGGACAGATTTATTACTAGATAATTCTCTGCTGCTACTCTTTGAGGTAAATGACACAAGAAGTTTGCCATGGCGATAGATGCCAGCATTGTGAAGGCCCTGAAAGTGGAGCCCAAGAGTAAAGCCTTCACCTACAGCCTGGCTCCCAATACCCTCTTGCAGCTCTGAGGTCCGCACCCAGCGGCCTTTTGCTACCCCTTCCTCTATCCGGCCTGCCCAGCCCTGGCAGGGGGCCCCAGCCCAAAATTAGATGGAACCACCCAATTAAAACCTTGGCCAGATTTCTGCAATAATCACTCTGGTTCAAAACAAACAAAAAAACAGGGACAGGGTAACTTAATAGTCACAGAGGAGAGGGGCCAACATTCGTTGTAGTACCACAAGGGAAGGCCTCTCTAAGGAAGTGACAACTGAGCCGAGATTTTTCAGACAAGAATGGCTAGCCATGTGAAGACCACAACCTCAACAGTGTCTAGGCAGAGGAAATAGCAAGCAATCCCCTGACAGAAATATGTGCAGCATGTTCTGGGAATAAAAGGAGGCCAGTGTGGGGATTTCCCTGGTGGTCCAGTGGTTAAGACTCCACACTTCCACTGCAGGGGGCACGGGTTCAATCCCTGGTTGGAAAACTAAGATCCCGCAAGCTGCACACGCAGCCAAAAAAAAAAAAAAGCAGAAGAAAAGGAGGCCAGCGCAGCTAGAGAGAAGATGTGGGACAGGTTCCTTTATTGACCATGATAGGGAGTTGGCATTTATTCTGACTGCAATAAAATACCAATAAAGATTTTAAGGAGAGGCACCAAGTAATCTGGTTTAAATTTTTAAAAAATCTCTTTGGCAGCTCTCAAGAATGGGTGATTGGGATGGGAACTGGAGGATGAGAGTAGAAGCAGAAGAGCAGTCTAGGTGACAAAGTTGATGGTGTCTTAGATTAGAGAGTCACAGGGAAAATCAAGAGAAGTGGACAGGTTTGGAAATATAACTGGCTGGCATGCTGACAGATAGGATGTAGAGGCAGACAGGCAGTGAGATCTCTAGGATGCCTCTTAGGTTTTTGGCTTAAGAAACTGAGTGGATAACCGTGCCATTTACTGAGATGGGGAGGAATGGAGGAGAACAAATGTGAACAGAAAACTCGATCGTGAACATGCACTGAGATAACTAATACACAGCCCCATGGAAGTGTCAAGCAGGCAATGGAATATACAAGTAAGGAACTCATGGTAGGCATCAGGGATAGAGGTACAAAGTTATACAAGGGTACTTCAAGCAATGGAATGGATAAGGTCACGTGGGAATAAAATATAGATAGAGAAGAAAAGAGGACCCAAGGCTCAAGCTCTTAAGCACTCCAGCAATTAGAAATCAGCCAGAGGTGAAAAAGCTATCAAACAGGTCTGATAATAGCCAGTAAGGTCGAGGGAAAACCAGAAGACAGGCACTGCAACGAGTGCTTCACTTTCAGTTCCCGGGAACCTACAATGCTGGTAGCATTCATGCTGTAAAAAGGAGGAAGTAGTCAACTGGGTGAGATGCTGGTGAGAGGAGAAGTCAGCCCAGGACCCAGACTGAACAACTGTGTTGACAACACTGATGTCACAAATGAAGTCAACGGGAGCACTTCAGTGTTGAGAAAATAACCAATTTTTTAAACAGAAACTATAATCACTTTCAAATTTATAAAGTGATTATAAACTATAATCACTGGTTACAAATTACCTCAGTAACTAGTAAGTCAAAAAAGGAAATAAAATAATGGTAGTACTAAAACAGTATTACAACAGCGTTTTTCAACATTTCATGATTGTCCCTCTACAGAGCCTGTTTAAACAATTTTTTCCTAATTGCAGTCCCACCCCCATGAAATTTTAATACCACAGATAGACTATATATTATCTATGTACTGTGGCCCTTTGAATGGCCACAAACCATTATAATATCAAAGAACTTTTGCCCCACCCAAATCTCCCCAGAATCAATTTTCACTCCCCTGTGGATGTAACATCACTCTGGTTGAGAATGCACACTTTATAATTACAGGCTGCTGCTAAAGTTGTACTTAGGGGAAACTATGTAATTCGCTCATCATTAGAATGACCATATAATTTATTATCCAATTGACATATTTTTGAGAGGAAAGAGGGTGTTATTGGTAATTGTATTGAGACAGTAGGCAAACACCAAAATGTCCCAGGCAAACTGGGGTGTGTGATTCTCCTGTCATCATGAACTCTGTAAAAAAATTGTAAAAATATAATTGGCAATAAATGAATTCTAAAATGAACAAATCAATAAATCTAAGAGCTGGTTTGTCAGAAAAATGAAAAAAATGAGCAAACATGGAAAATCTAAGACAGACAGAAAAAGAGAAAATGCAAAGCAAATTAGAAGTTATAAAATTATATAAAAACATAGATATAACAGATTTTAGACATATCATAGAACACTATATACATTCTGTACTAAGAAATTTGAAAGTCTAAATAAAAAGGGAATTTTCTGGGGATGTATAAATTTTTTTAATGAACTCAAAAAGGACTTAAAAACAGTATGGGTAATCATGAAAGAAAAGAAAATGTTATCAATGAAATATTTTCAAAGATAAATTTAGGCCATACATTTCTTTGGAAAAAAATTCTTTGAAATCTTCAAAACACACATAATGATATGCTACATAACATGTTTCCAAGCTGAACAGAAAGATAGAAAGTTCTCTAATTCATTTTATAAAGCTAGCACAAGCCTAATGCCAAAACTTGACAGTTAATACACAAAGAAGATAACTGTAGCCCAATCTCGCATATGAATACAGACATGAACATCCAAAGAAATTCTAGCAAATTAATCCGCTCTCACAAGCTGATTAGTATGCATGATTCAGGACAAAATCTACCTTACTTCTCAGCACGAAGTTACACTTGGAACTTTTGTACTTCATTTAACACTTTTCCTAGTCACAGGGGTAAGGAGTTAGAAAAGAATGTGATGCTGCAAATCCTTAGAACTATAGAAGTGAAAAATGTGTCAGAAACTTGAGATGTGGTGTTTAAAATAGTATGATCATATATCAGAATAATAATGCTTAGGAAAGCTCTAGTAACCTAGTGTTTGCTTCACAACTGTCAGCTCCTGTGTTAGTGTTAAGTACTAAAATAGTTTACGACACTAATATTTCATGTTTTAGATGAGATAAAACAATAATTTTAATCCATGTCGTAGAGCTGGTATAATAGAAAGCTTATCTAAGAAGCTGGAAAACGTGTTTATTTTCAACCTGTCTTGGTTTAAAAATCTAAGACATGATTCCTACATTTACCCGTCTTACTGATGATCCTTTTAATAGACTATTAATTACACTTGACCTGAAGAATCTGATTCAAACAAATACTTTAAAAATGTGTCACTCAAAGAACATTTTCATGATTTTTCTCTTAGTCTTTTTTTTTTTTTTTTTTTTTTTTTGCGGTACGCGGGCCTCTCACCGTTGTGGCCTCTCCCTTTGCGGAGCACAGGCTCCGGACGCGCAGGCTCAGCGGCCATGGCTCACGGGCC
>NC_041217.1:117921404-117969847 GCF_002837175.3 Physeter macrocephalus
CAGCGGCCATGGCTCACGGGCCCAGCCGCTCCGCGGCATGTGGGATCTTCCCGCACCGGGGCACGAACCCGTGTCCCCTGCATTGGCAGGCGGACTCTCAACCACTGCGCCACCAGGGAAGCCCTCTCTTGGTCTTATTAACTCTCAGTAGTACTACCTTAAAAAACTCAAGCTTAAAATACCTCTTTTTGAATTCAGTACTTGGTAAATCTTGTGAGGGAGATGTAAGCATTCAATACATTCATCTATTTTAAACTTGTTCAAATTTCTGGACTTTGAAATGGACTAGTTTTTTTTCTTCAAATTTTTATTTTGAAAAAATTTAAACCAACAGAAAAGTTACATGAGTAAGAGAATGAACATGAATATCCTCTGTATCTAGCATGACCAGTTGTTAAAATTTTGCCACATTTACTTTATCTCTTTATCCATCTATGTATCATTCTATATTTCCCTACATACATATTTTTGCTATGTGTTTGAAAATACATTCCAGACCTCATGACCCTTCAGCATATATATTGTGAGTATAGTGACAGTTCCTTTTCTAAGCACAATATATTTAACAAATGAGGAAATTTAATAGTGAAAGTAATATTTTCTAATATAGAGTCCATTTTCAAATTTTGCCAATCAATACTATAATACAAATCCTGTTTATTAGTTTACAACTTTTATAATCAAATTATATATAAAACTTGGAAACTTCAAATATGGTTATGGAACAGAACACTAGCAACCTTGCCAATGTAAAAGGGGAGAGAAGAGCAGGGGAGATAATATGGTCATCTTGGTGGGGAGGCAAGATAGGCTGCCTAATGGTCATGGAACAAAAAATCAAAGTCTAAGTTTAGTATTTAAAGTTAAAAAGAAAATCAGCAGAAGCAGCGAAATATGAACATAACCATCAAACTCTGGGAAGGGAAGGAGAAGAAAGGTAGGGAGAAAGGATGAGTGAAATCCCCCCTTTTCATAGAGCGGAGTCAATAAATAATGTCTAAAGTTGGTAAGTCGAGGAATGGTAAAATAAAGAAATAAGGCAGGATGGTTCTATCTCAAAATATTCATCTAGTTGTTCCCTGTGCATTTCCCTCCAGTTCTTTTGTCTTATTTGTACCCCAAGAGTTATTTTCCTCCTTCCACACCTATCCCCAGTCTACACCAAGGGGGAAAACAAAGTTTCAAAGAGCCAGACTAAGAGGTTCGCAGGGCTTTTCCTCTAGGAGAGGCTGAGTAAGACTGGATGTGGAGAAAAGTATGAGAGAAGGTGAGGGGCAACACAAAAGAAAGAAAGGGGAGATATCCTGGAGAGACAGAAAGAGAACAGCTCCCACAGAGGTCTGGAAAGTAGCCCAGAAAGGATTCAGAACATGAGCTGTCCCCAACTGTGGACTGCTCCACACCAGTCCATCCCCTGCTGGACAACGGGTCTGGGGTTCAACCATCATGGACACTTGTAAGACCCCCACCTGAAAAAGGGTAAGAGGGAACTTTGCCCCTGACCTGGGTGAATCTAGATTGGCCCAGCAGGGAATTTCTCTATACCAGTTCAGTGGGGAATGCATCACCACTGGTACCTGTATTGTTTGATGGAATATAGGCAACTATCGGAAGAACTGAATTTTTTTTAAACTGAGGCTTTAAAAAATATGACTGGGGAAGAACAGCACAGGGAATTTCTGCTTTTTATTTCAATTCTTGTGTACTATTAGATTCTTTTTATGTACATTTATTACCTTTGCAGAATTTTTAAAGAGAAGATTAAAACCCTTGGCTTCCATCACTGAATACCTACTGTTAGCCAGGCACTATGCTAGGTGCTTTAAATACATTTTCTTCCTTATTATTCAAAAAAAATAAGTACTGCATATGTAAAGATAGGGGTCCAATATTAATTTAATAGTGGATTACTAAATGAATGCACAGTGCATGCGTATAGATATGCTACATAAATAACAAATGTTGCATGAAAAGCTTAAAAAATTCCAGAACTCCAATCTTGTCCACCAACCACCTCATCACATATATGATCATTCTGCCTGGATTGCATAAAATTGGCATCCGCTTTTTCAAAGTTCTTGTTGTTTGAGCAAGAAAAATCTATCATTCAATGATAATTTCAATTTCTGTGCCTCCCTGTGTCTTGGAAGTTCTCAGTCTGCAGTGGTTTAGAGGAGAGGAGGTTCTTCTAGCACAGAAACCTTAAATTAGAGTGAATGGAGACTTGGCATAGCACCTGTGAAAGCTTGCCAGACTCTGCTCAGCTGCCTTTCCACATCCACTCTCACGTTCAAAGGGAATCAGAATGTACAAGTGTCTGGGAAAGATACTTCCACATTCTGAAATGTACAAAAATCACAGGTGGTCTGTCACACTAAATTAGACTTTCAGGGTAAATCAATAGGGTCAAAAAGTGCACAAGACAATAAAACTACAGACTAGACAGTCAGTGCTAAATAATGAGTTATCTCCATAACACAGTGTATAGAAAGTTAGAAAATAAATAACAGGAGGTACTTTTCAAGTGCATTCAGCATGGGTGATTTTATTTTGTAGGGTTCTCTAAGAATAGAATATCCTTTACAATAAAAACTTGTTTTCAGAGCTTCCAGTTCATAGGCTTCTAGGAAAAACAGGAAGAAAGCTGTCTTATTATACAATTACTGCCACAGTTTGCAGAGAGAGTATTAAAATTAAACACCGTCAATAGATCTGTGAAGTTTCATTTTCTTTATTAAGTTTCTAAGATGAACATCAAGCACATACCATAATAACTAATATTTGTTAAACCACATACCAGACACCATGCTAAACACTTTATATATATAACTTCATTTACTTCTAAAAATGCCTTCTGAGGTAAGATATACAAATATGGCCCTATTTTTTTGGTATAGTTAGGCAACTTGTCCAAGATCACTGTATTAGTATGGATTTTCCAGAGAAACACAGCCAATAAGATGGATGAATGGACAGATGGATAAGTAGATAAATAGATAGATATTGATAGATGACAGATTAGATAAACTGATAGATTGATAGATATATCTACAGACATAGAGACAGACATATAAAAAGATTTTTTAAAATCAGGAATTGATTAACACGATTATGGAGGCTGAGAAGTCCAAGATCTACAGTTAGCAAGCTGGAGACCCAGGAGAGCTGATAGTATTGTTCTAGTCCAAGTCCAAATCCAAAGGCAGGAGAAGACCAATAATCCAGCTTGAAGACAGGCAGAGAAAGAATTGTTTCTTTTATTCTATTCAGGCCTTGAACGGATTGGGTGAGGCTCACCAATATTGGGGACGGCGATCTGCTTTACTCAGGCTACTGATTTAAAAATGTTAACCTCACCCAAAAACATCCTACGTACACTCCCAGAAATAATATTTAACCAAATATGTGAGTGTCCCATGGCCTAGTCAAGTTGATACACAAAATTAACCATCACAATCACAAAGCTAATAAATGGCAAAGCAAGAACTTGAACACAGGCAGTCTTGACACCAGAACCCTGGTTCCTAACCACTATTATATACCCTTCTCATATCTAGTAAGCAAAAGTACAGTAAACCCTACTATAAATAGTCAACTTCATCGTGGGTAGCACCATGGGAACTAGATAGTTGTTAGGGTTCACCAGGATTTAAATAGCTTAGATACCACCATTTCCTTGCTAGGAAACGATACTATATTGTATTACCATACTATATTATATTATCATTCCATCTCATTCTATTCTGTTCTATTTAATATATATCACAAAGTTAAAAACATAAATATTCTCATACAAATACATAAGGGGCCTGTGTCAAAGATATGTTAAAATCATTAACGAAGGAACCAGAAAGCAATAAAGCTAATTCAAAAGAGAATACACGAAACTGACAGGAAGGTAGGTAGGGCAATAGGCAGGTGGATGGATGGGAAAAGATTGCTGAAAGACATTTCTAAGGTATATATACAAAACTGCCTAATGGTCTAGAGAGCAATAAAACCCAATAAAATGTTCTCTACTATTAGCAATCATTTGCTTCTCTATTGGACAGTAGTGATTTGCATCCCATAGTTTTCTATTCATTAACATCAGCTTTATAGAGTCTGGACTAAAATCAATGGTAAATAATAAGCCAAAGAAAATTATATTGTCCAACAAAGTCTACTATGAATCAAGAAGAAAGCTGACATAGTCCTGGTATTCATAGCCTAGAGTCAAAAGACCAACAATTGATATAAAATAATATTATATGCCAGGGGATAATAAGTAGTACAGAGAAACCTAAAGCAAGGCTTGGAAAATGAGTAGCAGGATGGCAACAGGGAGCTGACATTTTATAAGAGATGGAGGAACTTTTGTTTAGGAAGTGAAGGAAGAAGAGTCTTAAAGGAATCAAGAGAGCAAGGCATAAGGACATCTGGTAAAAGACTGTTTTGGGAAAAGTAAGAACCAGTGCAAAGGCCCTGAGGCAGGACAGGTAGTTTGAACAAGAATTGCAAGGAGGCCAATGTGGATGGAATGAAAGGAGCAAGGGAGAGAGTAGGAGGAAATACTTTCTGAGATGAGGGTAGGAAGTGGATCCTACTGAGAGGTGAGGATGGGGAGCAGAACCCATAAAAATATTGCTTTTTACTCTAAGATGGGGCATGACTGAAAAATTCTGAGCATAGGAATGAAAGGATTTGTCTTCAGCTGAAAGGAACATGCAGAGGAGATAATGGACGTAAAACTCTTAGCACTGTGTTTAATGAATGTTATTGTGCTGTTACTTTTAGCGTTAGAAATAATATTCCAAGGTAGAGACACTACCCTGCTAGGGTTATCATGGACCTTGCTGTTAACAACCTCTATGTGGGTATGAGATATGCTTATAAACATCCAGCAGGCTTGTTTACCCACTGCCTCTATTCTCCTTTGCTCTTTCGTTCATCTCTTAACTCCCTTCTTCTCTTCCTCCTTCCCTCGCCCTTCTACTCTCTGCACTCTGTCCTCTCTCTATACCCCTGCTCTCTAGCCTTGTTTTCTCGTTCTTCTATACTATTTCATTCTCCTGCTTTTACTCTCAGGAAAAGGGATTCAAAAAGGGATTTAAAAAGTCAGCAACAGGGGCTTCCCTGGTGGCGCAGTGGTTGCGCGTCCGCCTGCCGATGCAGGGGAACCGGGTTCGCGCCCCGGTCTGGGAGGATCCCACATGCCGCGGAGCGGCTGGGCCCGTGAGCCGTGGCCGCTGGGCCTGCGCGTCCGGAGCCTGTGCCCCGCAACGGGAGAGGCCGAGGCCGCAGCAGAGGGAGGCCCGCATACCACAAAAAAAAAAAAAAAAAAAAAAAAAGTCAGCAACAGGAAAGCGGGATAGGTAAAAGAGGCCCACAGGGGCAGTGTCTGTTCCTCACCGCTGGGGGAGAGGAAAGCTGAGCCCACAAGCAGGGTGACGGTGTCTGCTTGCTTTGCCCACGCTTACCCACGCACGGTAAGGAGGGCTGGCCTGCTCCAGGCACAGAAGCTGTCAGCTTGGGGTTCAGCAGGAATTGGTTGCAGATTAATCAGCTGTTTCCTTGTAAACCAGAGCCAAGGGTCCTGAGGGCCTAGGAGGACAGGCAGGTGTGGTGTGTGACAGAGAGAGGAAGGCTGGAAGAAAGAACTGAAAGAGACTGGGGGGCCCCAACAAGGGAATGGAGAGACATTTGATACTTTGATAACTTCTCCTACTTCACAATGTTTATAGCTCTCTTAAGAGAGTTGCGGAACCACTGGAGAATGATGGCTACTCAGCTCCTACAATACACCAGCACAGAACTCATTTCTACATACATTTTCCTCATTTAAATCTCACAACAACCCTGTAAGTATAGCATATTATTCCAGATCTGGCAGTTCTCAAAATTCTTGATCTTTCTTCAATACCATTCTCCTCTCTAGGGGCAAAAAGAACTAGCTTAATATAGTAGAAATGGTCTTCACTGAACACCTGGCTATTTTTCTAGGCACTAGAGACACAGTCACAGTGAATAAAATGGACAAAATGCACGTCCTTGTAGAGTTCACGTTCTAGTGGGGTAGACAGGCAATAAATTAGATAAATAACCAAATTAGAAAGTATGTCAGATATTAGTAATAGCTAGGGAGAAACAAATGCTGGAAAAGGGAATAGGACATGCAAAAGGCAAGGGGTGGTTAGGAAGGGGGACCAGGGAACGTCTCCTTAGAAGCATAAGGGTGACAGGCTCCTCTTAGACCATGTGACTTTCTCAATCAAAAATCTCCCTTTGACAGGCTTTCCTGTCTTCCCAGAGGAGCTAGAGGGAACAGTTTCCATTCCTGGACTGTAATGGTATACCTGGCTCTTCCTCATCTTCAAGTCTCAGATTAAATCTCAGGAAGGCCAATCCTGGCTAAAGCTGCTTTCCTCATCCTTTACCAGCCATAACTCCCTAGCATAATATCACATCTATTTCTTTCATAACACTTTCAACAATTTGTAATTTAATTGCATGTTGGTTTATTTGAATGTTTGTCTCCCCCACTGTTTATACAGTGATTTCCAGGAGGCCGGGGATAAGGTCTTGTCCCACACCTGCCCACATCCAGTGCTCAGCTCAGTGCCTGACAACTCTTTGATGAATAAATGAATGAATATGCTACTTACAGCAATCCTCACAGACAGACTTAATTCCTCAGTAAAAACCTGTTTTACAATTACTTTTCACCAGCACATTTATCATATAATGTAAGGGAATCCTGCTATTCCATGGCATTAACACGCTATCAAGGCTTTAAGAAAATAAAAGGCAAAGAATATCAAAGCACTTCAAAGCTAGAAGGTGTTTGGTCTTCACTTCTCCTCTGTAGTCTGTAGGGTTTTGCTTTAGATGTTGAGAAGAAAGGAGAAGTAAGGTAGGCATTTGTTCTCACCTTGAGGACGGGGAAGGCCATCTGCATACCAGTAGTTGACAGGCCATGATGCCTCAGAGTTTTTCTAGCTGTTCGTCCTGGCTGTGTGCCTGGCTTCTGTCTGGTTTGGACTAGTTTCCCAAGCTTTCTAGGTTGCAGATGCAGCTCCCATAGAACTCAGAACACACACTCATCTTGCATTTTTATTTTCATTCCTCCTGGTTTGGAGTTGTCATCATGCTTAGGCTTCCTTTTCCTTTTTTTTTTTTTTTACAATCCCTCCAGACTGCAGAACAAGCTGATATTAAAGCATAAGTTTTATAAAAAAGGCTCTTTCGCTGAAAAGTGGTAGGGCTGAAGATGTCCATTTTACTTTTGTTACTTTGTGTCTAAAAGGAGAAAGCTTCGAACTCAGATGATAAAGCACACACATTAGTCTTTCAGTTCTGAAGATATTTATCTATCAAAAAGTGGGGAAAGGCAGCTTAGAGAAACGCGTTTAGGGAAACAAAATCTAACAGGATAATCAAATTAATGACTGAAATGCCTTTTAGCTAAACGTGGCTTATTCAGCTAAGGGAGGATGGAATGCGCACACATCATCTATGACCTTGCCATGGTCATTCCAAGATTCGTGATGCAAAATGCACTGAAAAAGCCCCCTTAAACCTAAGATGTTAATGAGTAAGCACACAGGCCAGCTCTAGACTCCCAGAGCCTTTGGGGTGCCTCCTCCAATCCCTAGCCCCTGCTGCCAAGGAAAGTCTTACTCCCAAACACAAAGCCTTTCAGCATTTTAATTTTCTCAGCCTTTTATAAAAACTAGACCATTTTATCACCTGCCTTAGAAAAAGAAGTGTGCAGATTATATTTCAAATATTTCAATTTCATCCTTTGGCAGAGTTTGATTTCTCCTGGGGAATTCGTTGCTGGCAAGGCTGGGCTGTCAGAGGCTGTCCTAACAGCTTCTCTCTGGTCCCTGGCCAGGGAGGGGCCAAGGTCTTTAAAGTCCTCAATGATTCCTTTCCCAGGATGGCTGTGCACCACTGTGAGAGACAAGCTGACCGCTCAAAGCCCCAGCTGGCTTGTGAGGGGCACCCTCCTGGACCAGAGAGGTGTAAGAGGTGAGACTGGCCACAGCAACAATGATCTCCCATCCATCCTGCCCTGTCCTCACCACCCCCCAAAGATTCGTCAATCTGAAGGGCACACACAGAATCACCATCAGCTCCTAGTTGGGAAAACACTCCTATTACTGGGCCTCTGTGCCCAATTACCAGAGCCTCGGGCCAACAGCTGTTTCCTCTTGACTTTCGTAGAGACAAAAAGTGAAGGTTAACCTCTGGGTCACTTGGAAGCCCCAGAAATATGCTCTGAGGGACCACCACAATGATTATAACTGATATTTGCAAGGCGCTTTGAAATTCACCACGGGTTTTCATGTTTGCTCTCCGGAATTCTAATGACAGCCTTGTGAGGTAATTATTTTCATTACCCGCACTGGTCCCTTCCCTGTACTTTAAATCCCTGAAACAAACTCCTAGCTCAGGACATGTGTTCTTGCTTTTTCTTCTGTCGAGAACAGTCTTCCTTCAGCTACCTGCACGGCTTTCTCCCTCTCTTCCTTGAGGTTTCTGCTGAATGTCACCTTTTCACAGAAACCTTCCCCAAACACCTCCTATGAAATAGACTGGGACTCCAGCTCCCTTTCCTTGCTACAGTTCTCCCTCATAGCACTTATCACTTATGTATCACTTGTACATTTACCTATTTTTTGTAGTTTATTGGCTCCTGTCTATGTAGCACTTATGTAGCACTTATCACTTATGTATCACCAAGTGCTTAGAATAGTGCCTGGCACATAACAGGTAATCAGTAAATAATTGTTGGAAAAAATGAATGAATGAATGAACGATCGAGGCCCATTTTACAGTGGACCACACCCTATTAACAGAGTAGGACAACAAGAGGAAAAATGTCTGACTCAATATATGAGTTTCCTATCTCTGCTATAACACATTACCACGAATTTACTGGCTTAAAACAACACAAATTCATTATCTTTCAGTCATGGAGGTCAGAAGTCCAAAATGCGCCTTACTGGGCTAAAATCAAAGTATTGGCAGGGCTACATTCCTTCTGGAGGCTCTAATGGAAAATTTGTTTCCTTGCCTTTTCCAGCTTCTAGAGGTAGCATGCGTACCTTGCCTCGATGGTCCCTTCTTCCAACTTCACTCCATCTTCTAAACTAGCAGCATAGCCTCTTTAAACCCCTGATTCTGACTCTCCTGTCTCTGTCTTTCACTTATAAGGACCCTGGTGATCACACTGGGCCCACTAGGATAATCCAGGAAAATCTCCTCATCTCAAGATCCTTGACCAAATCACATCTTCAGCTCCCCTTTGCCATGTAAGGTAACATATTCACAGTTTCCAGGAATTAGGACATGGACATCTTTGGGGGCCATTATTCTGCCTACTATACTCAAGGTCACTCAGTAAATAGCAATGCTGAGATTATAATGCAGGTTAGGCTTTCCAAACCAATGACTGATTCATCAGAAAGAAGGAAAAGAAAAACTGAGACAGCATCACTACCAAAGACAGACAGGTGGCAGTGGCCTGGGAACCATTCCAACCTCTTCTATTGTACGCTCACCTTGATTCTATCCTAGGTGGATATCCTGGTAGAAAATCCTGGATGACAGTGACGTCCATAGACCTAATTTCTTTATCTGTTGACAAACAGGACATGAACTTGGCCCCAATTCTTTGAGTCAGAATCACAAGCAGAAGTGCTCAAGCATAGGGTTTCTCAGCCTCAGCACTGATGATACTTTGGGCCAGATAATTTTTTGTTGGGGGCCAAGAGTGAGGGCTGTCCTGTACTTTGTAGGATACTTAGCAACAGCATCATCCTTGGCTTCTACCCACACCACCTGCATCCCAGTGATGACAACTAAAATGTCTCCCATTATTCATAAATATTGGGGGAGGGATTACAAAATCACCCCAGTTAAGAACCACTGCTCTAGAGGAAGCAGACCTAAATGCCACAGCCCCAGTGCAGGGGAGCAGGGAAGTCAAGCCTCCAGATGAATCAAGTGTCCAGGAATCTGAAATTATAGGTGTCTTTGTCTTTATCTACATTAGGCCCATCACAATAAAGAACTCTGGCTGAAATACATTTGGCCGCACTGAGCATAAAGTACTTCCCCACACTGCTGGCAAAACATAATTAACCAAATGACAATGGCTTTCACATACACATTGATTCCTGTAATTTCAAGTCTCCATTACTAGATAAATCAGCAGCAGAATTATATTTATCAGCAAAAGCCTCCTCTCTCCTGGCAGACTTTTTGTTAAAAATATTAATCCTAGAAGAGTAATACTCTCCCTCTGCTTTGTAAAGCAGTCTACCTATAAAAATGTTAATAGCCACAATATCATTTTCAGTATGCTTTTCCTCCCTTCGCTGTGCCCCTACCAGAGCAGCTGTGGGCTCTTCTGACGAGAAGGCACGATGTAAGTGGCTGGTCCACGGAGGGCCACGTGCTCAAGGGCTGCCGGGGGGGAAAAAGCTTTGCAGTCCTTGCGCAATTGGTAATTCCTTGTCAGGGCATTCACCACTTCACACAGCCCTTTGGAAGTGTCGCTCTGGGCCAGAAAGCACAGGAGGGTTAATATCACCCCATCCCCCAGTACTGGAGGTAGAACCCCATTCGATGTGACCAAGTTATGCTAGGAAAGTACATAGAAAATGTCACAGCCCCCAAGTGTTGAACAAGCCCCTAGGATTCTTCCCAGGCTGGTGAGTGTTATTTAGGTGAGGGCTTCTCAAACGTGCAAGCAAACCCTCTGGAGATCCTGTTAAAATGCAGATTTTGATTCAGTAGGTCTGGGCTAGACCCTGGGATTCCACATTTCTAACCAGCACCACAGGTGATGGTAACTTATAGGTCACACTTTAGGTATCAAATAGTAAGACAACCTGCTTTTAAACCCCTTACCCTTAGACAGCTGGAAAAGGCCTCATTCCAAGAGGAGGATATCCCTGAACAGAAGCCACTGGTACACTTAGTTCCACCTCACACACAAAGAGAAGTTTGTTTGCTGCCTCAGTTACTCTGCATTCCAAGCCATGGGAGAGAGAATTTCCTGACTTATTTCTGTATCACTGTAAGTGCACAGTAGCTTCTGCCATTTGTTAGCATACACATCTGGCAGCCCTCTTGCCTCCGGGGCCAGCAGGCTCCAGACTCCAGAGTCCTGCAGAGCCCGGGCGAGCATCCAGCTGCTGACACAGCAGCCAGAAGGGGCTTGGGGTCTGTGGGAATGACTGTGCTCCACGTCCAAGGGGGTTCAGCCTAGCCTCTGCTTAAGTGACAGGAGGGGACAGAGCTGTGAGGAAAGTCCGGAGATCAGAGGCTGGCCTCTGCCTGGACCGACCGGCATCCCTCGAGCTGTGGGCAGATTTGAACAACTAGGGCTGTTGAGGCAAATGCAGATGTCTTCCTTAGCCTGTGAAGGGAGCTCTGCTAGTCTGCACTCTCATGGCATATTGGCTTATCTGGAGGAAGCCCTGGCTACATGCTAATGCAGCTGCTGTTCACAATCTCACAGCACCCCAGACCAAGAGGGGAAGAAAGGGATAATCACTAAGGAATCCCTTTGATATGGCAGGGTGGGATGGATTTCTGCTTAGATTTCAGAGATATGATTCCCCAACGAATCAGCTCTCACCCCTGCCTGCACCACCCAATCAGCCTTGCCCTTTGACCTTGACCTTTCCCCTGCCTCATATTTTTCCTCATCAGATAAATGGGAATAAAAGGAGCTACTCTTCACAGAGGTGCTGGCAGTGCAGTGTCTCGAATCTGGCATTGAACCAGGGGTAAAAAAATCTGAGATGTTGTCACAGTCCTCACCACTAATAGTTGTTTTATTTTGGACAAAATAAAACAACTTAAACTTGTAGTGACTTAGTTTCCTCACCTACATAATGGGGCTAAGATCCCAATGATTATCTCATGAATTTCTAATGGAGGTCAAACATGAATATGACTGTTGTAAATTGCCCCAAATGCTGAGATTCCATCACCAATGCCAAACGAGATACAAGAGCCTTGTTTATACCACAGAGATACACTACTGTTTAGAATTGGAGATCTCTATACTTAAGCATCTTGGGATTCTCTTATATGGTAAATTTAAGAGCATTCCATGACAATCATTAGGGTAAAACAGAAAATATTCTGTGCCTTGCCATGCTAAGAAATATAATACTATGACCCATGTTTTAGATCAAAGTCCTATTATTCTAACAAATAATTGAAATGATACCAAAAGAAATTAAGATAACTGAGCCCTACCCTGCTTCCCTTATGTAAATGCAATATACCCTGAGTTCTTCTTGGTAAGCTAATGGCACTCTGAGGAAATCCACAGTGAGAAACTGCAGCTTCCTCCCAGCCTTCTCAGCCTGCTCTAGCATTTTAATCTTTGTCTCATGTCAGGCAGGCTTTGAAAGTGTGACCCTGCCTTCCAGACTCACTTATTCTCTTTCCCCAAAATAGGAGTCCTTATTAAAATCCATGCAGCCCCTTCAGCTGTGGCACTGCTGGCTGAGCCCAAATTGAAAACATTGAAAATAGCAAGTAAGAAGGGGAAAACAATTTTACATGGCTCTTTTGGATCAATAAAATTAATGATTTTTTACCAGGAATAAGTTATTCTTACTCCAGCATGGTTAGAGATAGGTGGTCAGTCAGTCTAGGCTGGTGGAATAAGGTTTCCCTGTAAGAGATATTCATTCACTTAACAAACATTCCTTGAGCATCTGCTACGTGCTCTATGGCAGTTGGAAAACATAATTTGGAAAAGTAGGTATTAAAAACCTCAATTAATTATTTGCTTGGTCTTTATTGAGGTAGGCATCAGGTAGAGTTCTACTCCCAAACGACCTTTTGAAGCAAGTAGATGCAGACATGTTATGAAATAGTGAAAAATGTAGAGTGTTCTGGACCAAACTAACAAAGTCAGTAGAGGATTAAATGGCATCAACTCAAGCATCTTGAAAGAGCTGGAATAATACTATGAATATGTGTAACTCCTGAGTGTGCATTAGAATCACCTGTGAAGCTTTCTAAAAATATCTGTGACACAGCCTAACCTCTGAAAAGCCTAGCCTCTCAAGGTATGGTGCCAGGACCAGAAGCATCAGAATTATCTGGAAACATATTACAAATGCAAACTCTTGAAACTGGCCTCAGATCTACTGACTCTGAAACCCTGTATTAGGGCCCAGAAATTAGTATTTTACCCAATGCTTCAGGTGAATCTGATGAATATTAAAGTTTGAAAATTGCTTCTCTAAATCATACTTTCCAGGGACTTAGGTGTGCTTATAGAAGAAGTCAACTTGTCATTGGATTATTTCATACTATTGTGGTTCCCACAAAAGCAAAATATAAATGGAGACGTCTCAGTGGAGGAGAATTAACATAAACATGGCGACAGAATCACATCCTTATGAGTTCAAACTAAAGATTCAAAAAGACACATGCACCCCAATGTTCACTGCAGCACTATTTACAATCACCAGGACATGGAAGCAACCTAAATGTCCATCAACAGAGAAATGGATAAAGAAGATTTGGTACTTATATACAGTGGAACATTAGCCATAAAAAAGAATGAAATAATGCCATTTGCAGCAACATGGATGGACCTAGAGATTGTCATACTGAGTGAAGTAAATCAGACAAAGATGAAATCACATGATATCACTTATATGTGGAATCTAAAAAAAGGGTACAAATGGGGACTTCCCTGGTGGCACAGTGGTTAAGAATCCGCCTGCCAATGCAGGGGACACGGGTTCGAGCCCTGGTCCGGGAAGATCCCACATGCCACGGAGCAACTAAGCCCGTGAGCCACAACTACTGAGCCTGTGCTCTAGAGCCCACGAGCCACAACTACTGAGCCTGCATGCTACAACTACTGAAGCCTGCATGCCTACAGCCCCTCGTCCGCAATAAGAGAAGCCACCACAATGAGAAGCCCGCGCACCGAAACGAAGAGTAGCCCCCGCTCGCCGCAACTAGGGAAAGCCCACAGCAACGAAGACCCAACGCAGCCAAAAAATAAATTAAATAAATAAAAAATAAACTAAAAAAAAAGTGTACAAATGAATTTATCTACAAAATGGAAATAGACTTACCGATGTAGAAAACAAACTTATGGTTACCGGAGGTAAGGGGAGGAGGGATAAATTGGGAGATTGGGATGGCCATATACACACTACTATATATAAAATAGATAACTAATAAGGACCTACTGTATAGCACAGGGAACACTACTCTTCAATGCTCTGTAATGGCCTATATGGGAAAAGAATGTAAAAAAGAGTGGATATATGTATATGTATAACTGATTCACTTTGCTGTACACCTGAAACTAACATGACATTGTAAATTAACTAGACTCCAATAAAAATTTAAAAATTAAAAAAATATAGATATATAGTTAGATAGCAAGTTTAGAAAATCATAAATGGTATAATTAGGTAAGCATGGATTTGGTTGGCCAATGTCAGAATACTAGAAACCAATAACAATAAAGAGAAGCTTCAAAGAAGAAATCTTTAGCAAGGACTGCCTTATCCAGTATATAATAAACACATGTAATTCTACCAGCTGAAGTCATCTTTGAAGTAAGAGATACTGTCTTACTAAATTTATTCCTCAAAGGTTGGCAATGCTTAATGGCTACAGGTTCAGATTTTAGATTTGCTTGGGTTCTTCCACCTAGCAACTCTATGATCTTGGGCAAATTAATTAACCTCTCTGTGCCTCAGTATTCTAATCTATAAAATGAGAAAATAGCACCAACCACATAAGATTGTTGTGACAAGTGTGTTCTTATACGTAAAGCACCAGTAAGCACTTGATAAATGTTAGCTACCGTAGTCATTATCATATGTTCTTTCTATCTCCTACTGCATCTGGCCCATCATTCAAGTATTTGTTTTCTTAAATTGAAAGATATTAATAAAAGTCTTAGGAATTTTACAATACATATAGACAGGGAGTGAAAACATGCATAAACAAGGATAGCTAGATTCACTGAGAAGAGAGGCTGAAGATAATTTTTTCATTGACTGATTAATAAGAAAATTTTAAATGAAGGTTGAGATAAATTGATGGATGTCAAACCCATAATTGGCAATTATGAGAACTTAATGGCATTTGAACAAAATTATAGAGATAAAAATAGAATCTTAAGATTAGAAAGGATCTTGGCAAAGCTTGTATTCCAAATCAATAGAAGAAGATATATTTGGTAGCATCCCTGTGAGTGTTGGTACAAATACTTCCAGTCATTGAGACCTCGTTATTTGACAACATAGCACATTCACATTTTGAACAGTTTTAATGCCATAAAGTTGTTACTTATATTGAGCTCAAATCTGCCTTCACACCTTCCAATCACTGTCCTCCTTCCTGTGATTCTTATGAAATACAAATCTTCCTGAGCATTCACACCCACTGAACATATTATAACTCAGGAGAGCTACATCGCTGGATAAAACTAATTTATTTTTCTGTTAGGGTTGAAATAAATACTACCCTGAAACTCCGACATTTAAAAATATTTTTGGATGTGCTTCTCTCTGTGTGAAGGCACCACTACAGACAGGAAGGGAATGGAAGGGACTTGAGATATACAGAGGACCCGACCTTTAGGAGCTTATGGGTATAAGAGGAAGTCAGCTCTGCACACAAGTAATGGGAATAAATGGTTATATGTGCTCTGATAGAAATAGGTAGAGGTTACATTAGGAACACAAGCACACCAAGGAGAAGAAGGTAATCAGAAAAGGCCTGGAAGGTAGTAGTTCACCAGGTAAATGAGGAGGAGGGGCAGACATTTGAAAATTCAGAAAGTGAATTTTCAGAAAATGAAATACATTGTGTATTTTGGAATTCAAAGTGATTCAGCATGGCCAAAGCTTTGAACACCATGGGGAGGGAGTGCAATGAGTGATAAGCTGAGAGGCGGGCAGATGTCAGAGTCTATACACTGAATGGTCTTAAGGACTAGTCGTATTAATAGATTGGTTCAAAACACAGGCTCTACCCTTGCAGCCACCTTATCCACTACCTCAAGGAATGCCATTAGCCCTGAGACACTTAGCACAGCCTACACATGGTAAAAACCTGATTCATCACGGCCTTATTTCTTTCCAAGGACGTGGTATCGACTCTGTTCTATCCAAGGTAACTTAGAGTTCAGTGAAGTTAAGTACCTCATCTCAATGTGAGCACTATGGGACCAGCAGAGGAAAATCAATCTCACAATTTGTTGAGTCCCAAGTTTTCCAAATGTTTCCGGGTCTTTTTCATAAATTAGAAAATGAGAAAAAGGAAATGGCTGGATAAAGAAAGTGTACCACATCCCAAAGCTTCAGTGAAGAGGAATTGATGGGGTGCAGGCTCCAGTTGTTGGCCAATTAGTGATGAAACCTCCAGAGGAGCATTCTAGCAGGTTCAGCTCCCACAAGACATCTGAACCAAACGTTTTGTTTTCCCTTTGGGGATCCCCACTGTCATTAACCTGGGGAAGCTCCATTAAAAACACTCATTTGGTGAAAGGTAGCCTGTCCACACTAATGCACTGCCACAGATTAACTCCAGGTTAGGAAAATCGTGAAAGTGAGCCCAAGGAAATTTATACCACTAATGACTTTAACAAATCTGAGCTGATTAACTGGATGCCATGAACTGAAATCCTTGTGTTCCAATCAATCTTCCAGGAAACTTCATGAAAGCACACTTGAGGGAGAAAATCCGTGAGATATTCTAGGCAGGTTTCTTTATAAAAAGAGAGGAATCATCAGGAAAGACACAATACACTGACAAGTAGGGTGATTATTAGCTACTAATTCTTAAGTTAACACTCTTTGGTAAATAAATGTCTGCATTTACATTAATTCCCCATAAAAGGAGTCTTGACACTTTTTTGAACAAAGACCCACTTGAGACACTTACTCATCAGAGAAAAAATTTGCCCTAATCAGTTGGAAGTCATAAGGAAAAGACAGTGATAGGACATTTTCAGGATAAGGCCATTACCAGAATGGGAACCCATAAATGATTTGTGAAATGAGTGACCGGTCAGATGAGGAATTGGTAGCAATTCATCCAGTATTTAAATCGATAAGTTGCAGAACGTTTAGGAAATAACAGTTATGGACAAGAAGTAATGCTAATGATGTAGCATTTGAACAGGAAAGGGGGAGAAAGTTTCTACTCAATCATTACTTAGAGAGTCGAAGGAGTGAGTGACTGCAAACAGGAATGCATCTGGATATACCCTTCTGGGCATCTGTTTGTGTGATTAATTTTCCAATAAAGTTAGAATAAGTTTCTCCTCATGAGCTGTAGAAAACATCCACTCCTTTCTCCGTCCTGTTCCACTACTCGTTAAAAAGCAATTGTTCTTTACATCAAACTATGCAGTGGTTTGTCTCCTTCCATTGGTTGGGTGAAACCACTGCAAATCTGAGTGACTGAATATTCAATGACCATTTTAAAAGCGTCTTATTCAAAAGAAATGGCCAATAGCCTCACATAATTATCACAGCTATGCTAGCTAATGTCTTTTGGTCTTCAGTATCCATTTTTACCTCCTTCTGTGCTTTCTCCATCCTACATAGCAAGAGCTGGAAAACTAACAGCTACATTTCTCAGATTTCCTGGCCACTAGGGTTCTGGATGCCATTTACATTCTGCCAATGGAAAGCACTCCTGCAAAATGTGAATTGCAGAAGAAAATGGGGCTCAATCTTCCTGTAGCATTGGTGGCTGAAGGGTAACCTCTGGCAACTGTAGCATTTTCATTGATTAGACACCATATTTGTGATGTGGAAAACTGGCACTCCCAGTAGCTTCCTGCAGTTATCTGACCTTGAATAAGTTATGTACCTTCTCTGTCCCTTGGATTACTATTTGTAAATAGTGGGATAATAATATTGTGTGGGGTTCCTTTGAAGACTATGTGAGTATCTGGAAGGAGGTGTTAGGTATTACTTCTGCTGCATATACCCACCTAGAAGAATGCCTGGTGAAAAGAAATGCTTAGTAAGGGCTAGCTAAGAAGATGATGATTTGAGACCAACAGGATATAGCTGACAAAGGAAGAGATGTGATGTCAGAAGACAGAGGATAGTGTGTGGCACTTAACAAATTACTTAACCTCTGTGCTTCACTGGTTGAATGTTCTCAATTCGAAGTGGAGAACATATCAAGTTCACAAAATTATTAAATGGGATAATATGTCTATAAACTTTGTAAAGCGTAAAGAATTATACAAGTGTTTATCATTATTAGTTACAACAAAAAGTGCTGAAGAGGGTCACAGGAAGGAGCTGTGACTTCTACAGAGAATCAGGCAAACCACCATGGAGGAAATGGCCTTTGGACTGGGCTCTGCTGAATGGGTATATTTTCTACATGTGGAGACAGGAGAAGCTTGCCAGTTTGAACTAAGGCATGAAGGTGAGAAACTGAAGGGCCAATATAGAATATATTCTTTTTCTTCTAACATCTTTTCTAGTAGTTATGCCACATAAGCTTTGAGAAACACTTAAGAGAAGGAATCCTAAGTGGAATCTCCTAATTGGCTTTCTGCATACTTAACATCACTTATGGAAAAAAAAAAAACTAGTCATGGGGGCAGGATACATTGAAAAGAGAAAGCTCATGGGCATGGTTATGTAGCCTATAGAATTTAAGATGCATTCTTCTACATTAAAAGCAAAAAAGAAAAAAGAAAGCTTCCTCCTAGCAGGAAAATGTCAAGGTGACTCAGATGGTGAATATTATTCTGTTGCCATGATTCCTATGGTTTGTCAGTGTAAGTATTTTTAACACAGGTACGCCACTCACTGAAGAGATGAATGACCTCATGTTAGGTGACTCCATTCCCAACTTCTAAGTGGGGATAATAAGAACAGGCTGAGAGTGGGTTATTTAATGAAAAGGAAAATTATAATGATCATGCTGGTTTCAAGAAGCAAGTAAGCAAATTGACCACAGACCCATGCACTAAAAATAAATAAACAAGTAAATTCTGGAGATGATGAGGGCAATTGGAGTTAGGTCATATTCATGTGGCTCCCATGGATATCAAAGACAAATCTGCCTCTTTGAAGGAGATATTCAAGAAAGAAGCACAAGGGCTATTTGGCATATAGCTCAGCACCTAAAACTGTGCCTCATTTTCATCCTCTGTGGATTTCTGATGGTATCAATTTCCACCTAATTCAAAATCAAGAGAATATATTACCATATTTGCCAAGTTCTTTAATTTGAGAAAGTCAACATTTTCACACTGAAAGGCTGTCCTGAACACATCCTGTCTGAAAGCTCATATTGTTTCAAGAATACAGGGTTAAAAGGCTCAGTGCAGCCAGGGATGAAATACAGTTATCAACCATACTGCTTTTGAAACAGGGCTTAAGTAACTCATAAAACAGCAGTTTCTTTTGAAAAATGTAAGGAGAGAAATATGAGGTCAATTCATCAGCAAGATAGCAAGATAGCAAGAATGGTGGTGTTCTGGTTGTTGTGCCTTCCAGTACAATACAGTAAAAAGTCAGGAGGAGGGCTTTGCTTTTGTCCTCAGTCTAGATGTGAACTGTGACACGATAATCGACTGAGATCACCTTATACTAGTAAGTAAACATCGCAACTCTTATACTCATCATCTACAACTCTTATACATCATCATCAACAAAAGCAATCAAGATTAAGTCATATATGGAAGATCTAAGCCATTGAACCCTGAGCAAAGGAAGTAGGGTCAGTATAAAGAATAATGTTTCAGCACATTGGATGCTCTGGAGTCTGGATTTCAAGACTCAGCCTTGCCATTTTGAGCAAGTGTGATTTGGAGCAAGTTGTATAACCTGTCCTTGTCTCTGTTTCCTTATCTACAATATAGGAGAATAATTTTACATAACTCAGAGACTATTTGTGAAAAATTTTCAAATTCAATGCTTCATTAAAAGACTTACATACACACTGTTATGGTTAATTTCATATGTCAACTTGCCTGGACCATGATGCCCAGGTATTGGGTCAAACATCATCCTGGATATTTCTGTGAAGTTTTTTTGGATGCAAGGACCATTTAAATTGGACTTTGAGTAAAGCAGGTTACACTCAGTAATGTGGGTGGGCTTTATCCAATCAGCTGAAGTCCTAACTGAACAAAGACTGACCTCTCCCAAGTGAAAAGGAATTCTGTCAGCAGACTGCCTTTGGACTCAAACTGCAACTCTTCCTTGAGTCTCAAGCACAGCGGACTGCCCCATCTCACCAGGCCTCCACAACTGCATGAGCCAATTCCTTAAAAGAAATCTCTCTAAATATATACACACATCCTGTTGGTTCTGTTTCTCTGGAGAATCCTAATACATACATCATGAAACAGATGAAATTAATTGGCATAGATGGTTCAAAACAAGAAAGTACCATCTTGATAAGTTTCAAGAGAAAAATCATAGTCATTTCAATATAGGCCCCAAAGTCATTTGATAAAATTCAACACATATAGATACAATTTTAGAAAAATAATTTTAAAACCAATTGAGTTATTCCTTAATATGGTAAAGAAAACCCAGTCAGGTCAACTTTTTGCTGAGTGATCAAGCATTAGAAGCACTCTTTTAAAATTTGCAACTGTTTGATAAGCTCTGGTCAGTGCAATAAACACTGAAAAGAAACGAGAAAAAGATAATTTTAAAACATTGAGATTGCACACCAGAGCAATCCAAAGGAAACTTCTAAACCTTAACTAGAACTCTTTAGTATAGCAAAAAATGCAAGACAAATATGTGAAATTAATAGCATTTCTGCATACCAAAATTAAACAGCTATAAATATGATTTTAGCTTGTACTAAAGATAAGAAAAAGAAAACAGCTCAGCAAACATTTATTGAACTCCTATTAGATGCCACAAGAACTTTGTTTAAAATGTATATACATGCTCTTTTTCAGCAAATTACTTAAAAATTACTTGTATAGATAAGACATTCTTAATAGAAAGAGCAACTGTTATTAAAACGTTTGTTTTTATTAAGTTAACATATAATACAATTCCAATCAATATTTCACTAGTGTGGGTAGATGAAGTTATTTGAAGCAAATATGCATTCTCTCTACACTCACCTCCATAGGAGGAGTACACTCCACTCCAATGTTGGACTCAGCCATGTAACTTGCCTTGGCCTCATGGTGGGTGAAGTGTACTTTCTTGCATCTTCATATTAGGCTTGGCTCTGTGACTTGCTTTTGGTCAATGAGATGTCAGCAGATGTGAAGCCAGCAGAAGCTTGCAATGTGCTTCCAAAGTTGGGCTTAGTCTCTTGTGCTTTTGCCTTCCCCGTGAGAAGAATATACTCCAGTTGGCCCAGAGGTCATCAGTGAAGAGTGACACAGCAAGCAGACCTGGGCCCAACTTGCATATTTGAAGCTAAGCCCAGCAGAGCCCACTGGATGGGCGGTATCCCCGCTGACCCACAGAAGAGTGAGCAAGAATAAATTATTATTGTTTAAGCCACTGAGTTTTGGGGTGATTTGTTACACAGCACTGTTACGCACATAGTTGTCTGATACAACCGAGACTTTCCATTTTGTTCAACAAAATGATGTAGAGGTGAATTAATATTCTGGAAAAAAAGGCGAGCAAAGAGGAAGCAAGTCTAATCCCACAAGGAACAATAATTTTAAAAATAGTATTTACCAAAAACAAATGTTGATCAATGAACCAAAATAATGAGCACAAAAAATAGAGCTAATAAAAAAATATATACACACATACATACATATATATACATATATACATTCACACACACACAATGGACTATTACTCAGCCATAAAAAAAGAATGCAAGAATGCTATTTGCAGCAACATGCATGGACCTAGAGAATATCATACTAAGTGAAGAAAGTCAGACAAGGAAAGACAAATATTATATGATATCACTTATATGTGGAATCTAAAAAGTAATACAAATGAATCTATATGCAAAACAGAAACAGACTCACAGACATAGAAAACAAACTTATGGTTACCAAAGGGGAAGAGGGGGAGTAATTAGGAGTATGGGACTAACAGATACAAACTACTACACATAAAATAGATAAGTAACAAGGATTTATTGCATAACACAGGGAACAATATTCAATACCCTGTAATAATCTAGAGTGGAAAATAATCTGAAGAAATACATATATAACTGAATCACTTTGCTATAAACCTGAAACTAACACAATATTGTAAATCAACTATATTTCAATTTAAAAAATAGAAAAAAATTGTGGGCAGCAGATACTTTTCAGAAAAGTGTTTAGAATTGTATGATCCTTTTTTTCTTTTCTTCTTTCTTTTCTTTTTATTGTATCTATATGAGAAGATGAATGTTAACTGAACCTACTGTGGTAATCATTTCACAGTGTATGAAAATCGAACCATATGAAATGGGCTTCCCAAAACAAAGGGAAAGAGAGGATTGTAGGATAGTGTAATGATAAATGGTTAGCAATGTAAAAAATATCCATAAACTTTTATATACACCACAATTACAACTTCACAAATATGTGCATATAGAGAAAGAATATATAGAAAATGATTGCTAACAGGATATTTAAATAAAAGTACTTCTGTCTCAAGGGCTTTGGGAGAAATAACACAGACCAGAAAAATATAAAATTTGTGCACAGTATTTCCACGTACTAAAACTATAGGCAAAATAACCTATACAGGACATTTTGAAATTATCAAAATGCTTCAGTGAGCATTTGCCTATCTCTGGCATATATAAGAAATGTGGAAGAGGCATTTTTTGAGGAGAAAAGTAGTCCCTCTCTTTATCCTCAAGTTTTATAAGCCTTTCCAGAGCAGAGATGTGATTACATAAATGGTAGCTATTATTACAAGAGACAGTATGTGTGGTGGTCAAGAGCAGGAACTCTGGAGCCAGGGTATAAGTCTCAGCAACTCCACCTTAACCTTTCTATGCCCCTGTTTCCTCATCTGAAAAATGGGATGATAATAATACCTACTTATTAGGGTTATTATGAGGCTTAAATAAATTAGTATATGTAAAGCATTTAGAACAATGTCTGACACATAGTAAGCACTACATGTGTTGGCTTATTATCACCATCATCATCACTATTATTACTGTTATTATTACCATCTTCTGGGAACATGCTGAAAACATCGTCCTGTGAGCATTGGGAAAGATAACTGAATGATAGCTAAGTGTCCTCAATCCAACAAATATTATTAAACTTTATTAGAAAGAGTTATTGACAAAATACCATATGGAACCACCAAAAAGTTGTTTAGTCTGTACCTTTTCTTCCCAGAAATTCCACAAATAATTTACATTGCCAAAAAAGTGGTTTGCTGTACAATAAAAGAAACTGCTGAAGTGTGTAAGTACAGCTAAGAGGAATTTAAAAGCTCACACTGACTTCCACATGTATTCTTGGGGGACTCTTTGAAGGACTTGTATTTCATAAGCCTTTTGAGGAGAAGGCAGGAATTATTTCTATACTACTTATTTTTTTTCCCGAAAGTATGTTGTATTCAGTATAGAAAATTAAAACAATGATGTATTCACAATGCATTTGTCTTATACATCCCTTCCCTATGGAGCTGGACGAGTATAGATTTCAAACTATTTTCAACCACTCATTCTGTGTCTTCCTCCATCTCAGTTAATGGCAATTCCAACCTTCCAAATAGATACACAGGTCAAAAACCCAAATCCATTTTTTACAATAAATTTTTTATTTTAGAACAGTTTTAGATTTACAGGAAATAAGAGGGCAATACAGAGTTCCCGTATACCCCACATCCAATTATCCCTATTATCAAAATCGTATTTTGGTAGGATACACTTGTTATAATGAATGAAACAATACTGGTAAATTACTATTAACTAAAGTCCATACTTGATTGAGATTTCCTTAGTTTTGACCTAACGCCCTTTTTCTGTTCCAAGATCCCATCCAGGATACCACATTACAGTTAGTAGACATATCTTCTTAGGATCCTCTTGGCTCTGGCAGTTTCTCAGACTTTCCTTGTTTTTTCTCTGGTGTTTTTCTCATTAGTCAGGGGTTATGGGTTTGGGGGAAGAAGACTACAGAGGCAAACTGCCATTTTCATCACATCTTCCTAAGGGAACATACTACCAACATGATTTATCGCTATTGACGTTGACCTTGACCACCTGGCTAAGGTAGAGTCTATCAAGTTTCTCCACTGTAAAATTACTTTTTTTTCCCATTTCCATGTTGTACTCTTTGGAAGGAAGTCACTATAAGCAACCCACAAAGGAGTAAAAGAATACTCACTTCTAAAAGTACTCCAAACAATATACCTATCTAGACATTTTAAATTCTATTTTTTTGATGACAGAAACAGCTGTTTCATAGATAGATCTGTGTTTCACAGATAGATATTGTTTAAAAAATAAAGTATTTAATTCTAGTAATTTGTTCTAGTAATAAGTGCAATATGTGCTCATTGTATAAAAACTGGAAAACATGTTTAAGCAAAAGGTCACCTAAAATGTACCACCCAGACATAGACCACTACAGTTAATATTCCGAGGTATCGTCTCCAAAACTTCTTTCTATGTCTACATATAAAGAGTTAAAATAATCCTCTGCATATACTCCTCTAGCTCGTTTATTACCATTTAACATTAAGAAAAATTGTTCTGTAGTTTTAGACAGAGTGTTCTTGTCTTTACAACTCCCGAGCCTAGCAAAGTGCCCAGCATGTAGTGGCTTCAGCAAGTGTGATCCAATGAGCTTTCTGACTTGAACGGATGAAGCCTCCATGAAACCATTTAATGTAATTTGCTGACCAAGGCATTCTCAGTCTCTTCCTTTGCCCCACAAGATAACCAAAGTCACAGGCATAGCATCACCAATTTGGGGCCTTGGAAAATGAGTTAGATTAGTTAAATAGTATGTTGTCTGTAAGGACTAAAAGATAATGGTGTGTGAGGTGTTTAAACACACAGGCCTATGATCCCTTATCCCAAATCCTTTTGACTAGGTATATTTTGGAATTCAGAATTTTCAGTTGAGGAGGACGATAGAGCAAATGTTCAGTACATTATGAAACACCACAATTGGGCATAGGGAAACACATCGTAGTCAAAGTCATATTTTTTTATAGCAAAGCATGTGAATAATCACAATAAATAGACCATTTCCTTGTGTTTTATAATTTCTAACAGTGCATTCTAAGAATCCCTTGTGTCTGGATTATGGGAACACCCTCTAGAGGAGTCCCAATTCCTTTAGCCCCAGTTTATTACCAGCTAGGGACCAAATTTTTGGTTGATTTCTCAGCTTGCAGAGTTCCTAGAAAGTGCAAGCAGTAAAATTCAAATTGTAAAACCACTAGGGTACAGGTCTGGCATTTTGAAGTTCCAGGGACAATTTTTTGTTATCTAAAGACCAAAGATATAAATAAGCTTCCTTATCTGTTTTCTGTGCCAGTTTTCATGGTTTCTTTCCTAGCCCAACCTTTCACTTGGGGAAAGCTTGTAAAAGCCCAGCTTTAGGATGGGGGAGGGGGGTTTCTCACTCTCTGCCTTTGCTGGACCCAGGCCTTGCCCTCTAAACCTGTAGGGTGGATATTACCCATCCCCTCAGTCACTGATACTGATAAACTCCCAGGAAACCACACCATCAGTCTTCAGGCTTATACCTCTCTTTCCATTCCTTCTCAGTTTCTGGTGCTTGACGATTTCCCTCCTTTCTAGCAAAGCCAGCTGGGCATTAAATAATATATCCTATTTTATCCAGCATGTCCTGGTGTTACAGCAGAATTGTCAGGTTATCTCAGGCCACCGTATTGCCAGACCAGAGCTCTTAATTTCATTTTCCTTTTAAATAATCTGTTTATTAAATACTTTAAAATATTCTATTAGCCAGATTACTCAGTTAACTAGATATACCGCTTCCAAAGCCTTACGGAGTAATATTTAATATAGAAGGTATATAGTTACTCTTGAAATAAAAAAATCTTTAATGAATATTTTTCTTTTGTAAGTAAGCCTTTGTAAGCCTACTCTGGAAAATGAGAAATCACAATTTGATGCCATCTACTTAGTGACAAATTATCTTCCAGATATTGAATACAATTGTTTAGTTAAAATTACTTGAATGTTCACTATTCTTAACAGCAACAGAATAAATCTGTTATGCTGAAATGTCAATGCCCTCTAGGTGGTATTGTTCCAGGATACTTGTAATCGAACCAAACCTATCTCTTTCTCTTCCTTAGTGAACCCCAATCTTTATTTTTCTTTAAACTGGAGTTCATTGCTGAGCCTTAGCACATTGTCTGGAACTGAACAAGGACTTATTCAATATTTGGTGGCTGAACGGCTACTTGATGAATGGTTTTGTGCTAGTCACTCCGTCAGGCTATTAGCTGGAACTTGAGAAAAGATGAACAAAAACTCTTACCATTGGGGCCACAGCTCTATTATCTTTTTCAACTTTCAAGTCAGGGTGGTCTTTGTGGGTACTCTGTTTTGTTTTTCTTTGCTTGTCACAAATGAGGCAATTTGATATTTGAATTTCTAACAGGCCCCTTTCAAGAGTGTTAACATGACAACTGGCAAATGAGCATTTTTCTATCTAAGGTTGGATAATGAATAAAATTCCCTTATATCTTCCTGGGGAACCAATTACTACTTTGAAAACCATGATAATACCAGATCTTTCATCAATAACAGATGTGATTTGTAAAGTAAAAATCAATCTGTTTTGACTGATGATGCCTCATAGCAATAAGGAAGATTTCATCTGAATAATCATCATAAAACTATATGATTAATCTGTTGAGTAAGACTAGAAATTCAGTAAGTAATGAGTCTTATCGGGTCATTTTCTGGCTTTATAACCTTGGAAAATTGTGACCTTCACATTCCTACCTCAAAAGGACAAGCTAATTTCCTAAACATATGTCCCTGAGCAGGTAGATATACAGAGTGCATCTCTGCAGACACCTGAGCCAACTGATGGACTGAAGATATGTCTTCTCATACTCAGCCTCCCAGCAGGTTTGAAGCATGGATTTGGAAAGATAGCTCCTCACATCCTCCAGGCAGCACCTTGTTTAAAGGTGAGTTTCAGAATGTTTGGTTGCTGTTGCTGTCAAATAACTATAATATGTAATGTATGTATATATATATATAAGCTAGGACTCTTGTGGTTGCAGATGACCAAAACATAATCGAAACCTGCAGACATGAAAGAGAGCAATTTACTGGCTTCTACACTCAAACCACAGAGGTGGGTAGGCTGACTTCAAGAACGGCTGGTCTCAGCACTAGAGTACTGTCCAGGCCCTTGCTTGAGCTCTGCAACTGGTTTCTGCTTCTCTCAACGTCTTGGTCTCATTCTCTCCAGGGAACACAGCCACTGACACCCAGAGAATCATATCACCACAGCTCTACCACTAAAAAGAAAAGAGGGCCTTTCTCACAGCATTACACAGAAAAACAATAAACTCTGGGAAGGGTTCAGAATGGCTCATCTCGGGCCATGTGTCCACCCCTTGACCCGTCACGAGATTGGTCAATCACTGGCCTGAATTTCCTGTTCACCCCTGTAGTCAGAAGGGAAGGGATTGCTTCTGTAATAAAGGGACAGTGGCGAGCAATAAAAGGCACTATATATACTTAACCAGATAATTATATTTATGAACCATTTTATGATACAATATAGTGTATATGTATATAGTCTCTGTATGTTTGTATCTAAGAAAGTGTAAATTGTCCTGTGAGCATGCGTGCATGTATATATTGCATGCATGTATGTGCGTACGGATCTATTTTCTGTATATTTTACATAGTGGTTCATGAATATGGATGGATACATACATTGTACATATGCATTACTGTTTTGCAAGTAAGAGTGTAGTTTTTCCTTTTCCAAGGATCCCATTCACATCCCCAGATCATAATTACCTAGTGAATGCATCCTCTATCTTCTATCCCCTAGAGTAAGTTGCATTCCAGGCAGATTGTCCTTCTTATTGCCCCCACAGGTGTCTGATTTCTTTCTCTGGAAAGTCAGAGGATCACGCAGGCCTATGGCGGTACCTCAGGGGCCCCTTGAACATGGAGTGCCACGTCCATGTCAGGGGTACACAAAATGAAGCATTATTAGAAGTGACCTCATATACAGTTTTCGTGGCATCAGGATCAAGGTAAGAGCACTCCAAGACCGGGTAACCAAACAATATGGGGAACTGGAAGATGAAAACTAAGGGTAATGGAACCAGAGAGAGGTGAAAAATGAATCAACAGAGTGTGAGGCAGTGGTGATTCCTAGTGCAGACATTAGTTTACTATGGCTAAGTGTAGTGCTCTTGGCCTACTGGGAGTGGTAGAAGCCGAAGGAAAATGGACAGTGCAAAACTTTGGCTCTTCTCTTCAACTCTATTTCCCCTTCTCTCTCTGTCCCATCAAATCCTTACACTATGCACATGGCTCACCTCTCCCACAAAAGCTTTCTGGAATTATAACCCACAGCAGTGTCCGTCCCTCTCATTTGGCAGTGGAGCTTAGACTGCCTTGAGATCTGGCCACTGTTTGGGAGCTGCTCTTTCACAACCAGACTGAGAAACGTAATCTTGTCTCCACTCAATAAGTACACTCCCTCATGCTTAGGAAAAAGATAAATTATCTTCAAAATGACGAAACCAATATGCCCATGCCAAGGAAGTAATCTTTGCTATATGTTAATTTAGTTGTTTCCTTTCCTATAACAAGCCAATAGTTGAAAGTTATTTTGCTTTACGATTACAAAAATGGAATGTTCAGATTTTAGTTAACAATTAAATTGATCAGTTTGAAATTTTTGGAACATATATTTGCATATAATTGCTCTCAATATACTTATGTAAAATCCAAAGCCTATATTCCCAAATATAGAAAACCTATTCATGTCAGCTTTAGTTACATGTGTACATTTATTTGAATGTGTGGAGTGTGTGCTTTTACTGCCAAGAAAGTAAGCTCTGTTTCTTAATTGTCACTATAACTACATTCGGGAAATACTATTGCAACATCAATAAGTTATGCACGTCTTTAATTAGGCTAGTGCGGCCTGTCTGTCACAGCAACTGATCCTAAGTATTCTTATTTAGTCTACTTGAAGCTTTAAAATGTTCTCTTTTTATAAGAGACATATTTCGGCCTCATTAAATTGTTAAGCAAACCAATATAAGCCCTACAACTTCACTGCTATGTTCTAGAAATCCTGTGCTTCTTCACTTAGCACATCTTTAGCACCATCTGAAAGAGCACTCTGCCCCAAATACCTGAAATCCTCTGCAGCTCTAATGTGTTAGGGCTCTCTTATCAGATCTGAGGGAGACATCTGTCACCCCCCTGATCACCAGGAAGATCTGGCTGTGGCATCCTATTGATCTCCAGAGCTTGATTCTCTTATCTAGTAGTTAATGCAAACAAGTTGCAGGTTGCTTGCTCTGAGCAATGTCTCACACCAGGTCACCACAAAAGAGATAACAATGACTGATTCCATGGTTTGGAAATTAGAGATAGAATCTAGCCTAAAGTTCATTTCCTTCTCTTTCCTCAAAATCTGACATGATCTCAACAGGGCGAAACAATCATTACCTGGAACCAAGCCCTGCGGTACTTTGGTCTTTTATACATTTTTTCTGCCGCAATTAATTTAAAATGAATCGTTAAAACTTGCATTAAGGAGAAAGCAGAGTTCCCAGGATACTACTGCCAAGCACAGATTTTTTTTTTTTTTGAAACACATATAGTTGTTATATGCTTTTTACCATGTCCAAGGTCAAAGGATAATATAGTAACTGCCATAAAGCTATAGGTGGAGTCTCTCAAATTCAGTCCTGTTAAAATGGAAGGTTGCATTATTAATCAGTAGTGACATGAGAGGGCAAGTATGAACAGCTAGCAGGTCAGGGATTAAAGCGGGGGTGGGACACAGGGGAAGTATAGGACCTTTTGCAAAATCTAAATCCTTCCCCGTCCCAGCTTCAGCATGGCACTACCTCCTGGTGGTGGTCAGCTCAAACGTAAGTACTGATGAGGAATTCTGGGTTCTGTGGCCAGCAGGGACTTTCAGCATTTCAGCACTCACCGAGTTAGTTGGCACTCATTTTGTTTCCCTGCTTCTCAAGACTTCTTTCTCCTCCCCCAAATATAAGAACTTTAGCCTATACTGGTTAGGAAAGGGAAGGGGGACAGAGCAAAAAATGGGAGCCAATCACCAACTGCATTATATTTAGACATTATTGTGGTGGGATGGGTATTTTAATTCTTTCAATTTAACTCTTCTAGATTAGTCCTCATAGTTTTCACTGCATATTCCTTTTTATGGATCTGGACCAGAAAAAAAATACTCCAACCATATGAAATATAACTAAGTAAATCTATTTATCTCTCCTGTGTTCTTTGTACATTTACTTCTTGTACTTCCTTTGGGAGAAGATCATTCAAAAACTAGGTGAATTGATAAAATGAAGCCGAGCTTGAACTGGGTATAATTTACTATATGGGAGGCCTTCACGACAGCCTGTCACAGATTCATGCTTATACTTCCGCTTGTGCAAAGCCAAAGGGACTGGAACTCATCTCATTTTTGGTTTTTTATTTTATTTTTTATTTTTTATTTTTCACTTACTATTTCTTTATTTTTTTAACATCTTTATTGGAGTATAATTGCTTTACAATAGTGTGTTTTTAAAGACAACAAGAGAATCAAATTTTGCTCCCAAGCAACTCAGCTCTCCAGTGTCCACGAAATCTTCAACCTAATCCTGCCACTCCCACGCCCCATCTTTTTTTAGACAGTAGTGGAGAGACATTCTTTCTTGTAAACATTTCTGCTCATAAAATTTTTGTCTAGTGGCAGCAATGTCTGATCCAGCTAAAGCACTGGGCCATAAAACCATCATCAACAATGATCATGTTTGCAGATGCTCTAAGTCTGGAAATCATTGCTGGCACGTCTATGTGTTTAAAAAAATTCTTGGACTTCTGGTGGTTTCTAGAAAGCATGTGCTTTCTTCTGAGAAATTTCTGAAAAAACCTCAAGGACCAAGATTTTCAAATAAATAGATCATCTTGGTTACCACTTGACTCAGCTCAGCCATAGCTATTGACCCTTCTCCGGATTAGAATAGAGTGAATAGGCACACAGGAGTGTGCAGTTATCTTTGAAGCAAAATTTGAGGGCCACTATTATAGCTATTTGCCCCAGAACATCAAATCCACCACTTATCATTTTTGCTTTATTACTTTGGCTCTTGAAGATTTTTCGTTCTGAGTCTAAATAGTCTAATTATCTAAATAGTCTAATAGTGCAATTATCTCTGGCAAGGCCTGTGCTTGAAGCCATTATTTGGTGAGGACTAATGCACAGAGCATTTGGGCTAAGAGTAGAGCACACAAATGGGGGTGGGAAGGGTAGAATTTTGAGAAGAAAAGATGAAATCAACAAGGGTCACCAAAATTTGTTTTCCTCCCAATTTAGCCTACAACTATCTGAGTTTGGAGGAAAATCTGTCATTCTTTTGGAGTGTTATACATTGTTTTTCAACTTCCATGCAAAATTTTCTGCTTATTACCTGTACTAATGTTACAGCATGGGGCCTCCCCTTCTATCATGCATAGACTAGAGGAACAAGTTAGCTGTATATCTGCTAGTTTTTACATAAAATGAAATTGCCTATTTCAAATATTTTTAGTTTATTTTAGATAGGTTACTATCCCATTGCTTTTTTTAGTTAAATATCTCTTGCTGTTAAAGTAGATGAAAACGCTTTGTGTGATTCCAGTCGATAAATATCCTACATGGGCTCAGAATGTATTTTTAATTTTTTATTATAAAATAGACATAGAGAAAAGTGCATACAACATGAACGCATGTTTAATAAATATTCAGAATGTGAACCCCCATGTAACTTCCAGCTGGATCAAGAGATAGGATGTTGCTGATATCTCAGAAACTTGCACTAATCACAAACCACACATTTCTCTCAGAGGTAACTGCTCTTCTCACTCACGTGATATTTAATTCCCTTGCTCTTTTTTTTTTCCTTTTTAGTTTTACCTCCTATACATTTCCCTAAACGACATCGTTTAGTTTTGTCTCTTCCTGTGATCTATAAATTGAATCACACTGTTTGTATTCTCTCATTTTTTTGCATCTTTTGCTCAAAATTATGTTTGTCTAAGATTCATACATATTATCACATATGGCTGCAATTTCCTCATTTCCAGTGATGTGTGGTATTCCAGTGTACGTAGCACAATTTTAACCACTCTCCTACCGAGAGACACGTGGTTGCTTCCAGGTTCTAGCTGTTATGAATCATGCTGCTACACATGGCATCCACGCCTCCCACTGAATGTGCTCATGCATGTCTCTAGTGAATATACGGATGACTGGAAATGCTGGGACATAGGGTAGGCAGATCTTCAGCTTTAATCGATAATGGGAAGCTGCTTTTTCCAAAGTGCTTGTTCCCCCTGCTAGTATATGAGTTTCTATTGTTCCACATCATCACCAACACTTGGTATTGTTGGCTTCTTGATTTTCTGCCAATCTGATATTTAGTGAACATTTACCTCCTTGTGCTTTTTCCTTCCTTCTCATTGTGGTTTTAATTTGCAAAACTCTGATTTCTAATGAGATTGGAAACCCCTTCATATGTTTACTTCCTGAATCCAGATCCCTTGAAATTTAAAGTCTGGTACTCTAGACTTCGGTATTTTGGTGTTATTCACACTGAGCATTTCATGTCATAACTGGTAAGTACTGGGACAGCAAAAGAAACTCATTCATTGAACATCAATTTGGAACTGGGCACCTCATGCACTTTGTCCTATTTAATCCTCATAATCACTTGCTAGTTGACCTTGTTTTTTTGTTTGTTTGTTTGTTTTTTGCGGTGCGCGGGCCTCTCACTGTTGTGGCCTCTCCCGTTGCGGAGCACAGACTCCGGACGCGCAGGCTCAGCGGCCATGGCTCACGGGCCCAGCCGCTCCGCGGCACGTGGGATCTTCCCGGACCGGGGCAGGAACCCGCGTCCCCTGCATCGGCAGGCGGACTCTCAACCACTGCACCACCAAGGAAAGCCCTGACCTTGTTTTTGTAAGTGTGAGAACTGGCGCTCAAATCATGCCTGTGTGCCTCTGTAGTCTAAAAACTCTTTCCAGTAATCATGTTCCCTCTCAAGAAATTACCTCCACGTGATCAAAATAATGATCAATATCCCGTAGTAAAGTCATTGTATTAAAAACTATACCAAAAGAATTTCAAAGGTGGCTGGTTAATATGTCTAATTAAATAACTGCAGCCCTAGGTCAGTTTTCCCCTTAACACTCCAAAATCCAGTCTATTAACATTTAAACAAATGAAAGGCTCTTTGGTATTTGGTGGGATTTCCCTCATGAAAGTAATTCATGAGACAATTCAGTCACATGTTTCATTTTCTACCCATGACAGGCACTTGTGAAATGATTAACACAATCCAGTAGAGTTATAGAATATTAAATGACAGCCAGAAATAAAGTAGCAAAAGACAAGAGTGAGACAAACTATTCTCTAAGAGATACATTTTTTATATAGGTAATCAATTTATTAGGACACTCAACAAATTCAAGCAGTAGACACTTTAAAAAAATTAATTCAAAGCCAATTAAAGGATAAACATCAAGGCTCCTAAAAATTTATGTTATTAATGGTGCCTTTTCTTTTTTTAACTATAAAGGTCTAATAAAAAGCTTGTAAATCCTGTAGATATAGAAACAATTTTCAAAGAATCAAATTAACCAGAAGCAATGACTCAGGCATGAAATTGCCTACAAAAGGGTCTGGACCAAGCCAGTTTTCAACATCCCTCCCTGATGCTAAGAATAACTCTTGGGATGGGAGTAGCATTCTGTGGGTAACTCTCCTCTCTCGTATCTTTGCAAAAATGACCTTTCAATGGGATCTGATCCAAAACTCTTCCCAGTGATGTAGACACACTAATGACTTGTGCCTTTGTCACCAACAACTTCCAACAGGCTTGGACTTGGCATCGATGAATATTAACGTCACATTCATCCCACTCCATTGAAACAAATGGTGAAAACAATTGTATTAATCACTTCTATACACTGCATACATTTTGTGAGGTCCATTTTATTTCTACTTTGCTCCACGACACAAATCCTTGCTTGTAAAAGTGCTGGCACAGGGCTTCCCTGGTGGCGCAGTGGTTGAGAGTCCGCCTGCCGATGCAGGGGACACGGGTTCGTGCCCCGGTCCGGGAAGATCCCACATGCCGCGGAGCGGCTGGGCCCGTGAGCCATGGCCGCTGCGCCTGCGCGTCCGGAGCCTGCGCTCCGCAACGGGAGAGGCCGCAACAGTGAGAGGCCCGCGTACCGCAAAAAAAAAAAAGTGCTAGCACAGTGTATACTTTCTACGTGTCAATATACCTCCATCCTCTTCTGTACCATCAATTGGCTACAAAGATTTAGAGGTTCAGTGATTATAGGATTTGAATGATTTTAACCTCTTTAAATTTGGAAACTCTTTAAATCCCATTATCTCTGCAGCCACTGAGAATTTTTAAATCAGCTTGGCCTTTTCTAGCTCCAGGTCTAAGGATTACAGAGTTTTAAAGAGTATAAATGCTTCTCTGCAGTTCTACAAAGAGCTGTCCCCAACCAGATGACCTCCACGAAATAAAGCCAGCCAGCTCTCCAGCTGGTAACTGCTGATCAGAGTTTCTAAATGGAAAGATATGTATGTTATGCCACTAACCACCAGGAAAACATGTAATTGCTTCCTCAACTCCACATGAAGCCAGTGAATCAGAAGATTTGATGTAGGAGGGGCAGCAGACTTGAGACGTGTGTCAGTAAATGTCTAAGAAGGAGAAAACAGAAAATGTCAGGGACCCAAAGAAGCTCACTGGGGCAGAGAGTAATGAGTTCACTGATTGCAAGCCACCTTGCTCCTAAAGAAAAGCTGTTACCATGGACACCCTCAAACCCTATGTAACCCTCTGAGGTCTTACCTCTTGCGTCCTCACATTTATGTATCCATAGTGAGTTCGAAGGGGCCGCCTGTATGTGTAGGAGAATGGTATCCACTTTGCACCAGGTTGTCCGAAGCAGTTTAGTAGCAATGGAAAATTCACTTCATTCACAAGGCGCACAGCCAGCAGGAAGAGGAACGCTGCTATGAAGCTCACTGCAATCACAGACTTTCTCTACAAAACAGTCCAAAAAAAAAAGAAGAAGAATGAATGACTTTCAGTCAAAAGCACTCTCTGAGAGGTGCTTCCTCTCCCTTTCTCTTTCAAAGGGATCAAAAGACTCTGTCATTTAGGATATTTCACTTGGAGACAGAAAATAATCATTTGGTGACCAGGTTGCCCTATAGTGTGCTGAGCCTCTGAGAACAAACAGCAGATTTCTTGGATTATCTTTCCATCCCATCCCAATCCCTCCTTACCTATCTTCCTTGGTGACTCCTACGCAGTTTTCAAAACCCAAATCAGACATTCCCAGCTACAGGAAGCCTTTCCTAACTGCTCAATTCCCTCCCCACCATCATCCCCTCAGCCCCAACCTATCTACCCTAATAGAGGTAAGAAGTCCCACCACTCCAATACTTTGAAGGCACTTCTACTGTTGTGCATTTTTCATGGTATAATTCCTTATGTGACTTTTCCTGCATGTAATTTTGAGTTCCTGGAGAACTGGGATGTACTGTGCCATACTGCTCTGCGTATCCTAGGTCCTTAACACAGTACCTTACATACTGTAGGCACCCAACAAACACCTGAGTGAATGAATAAATGGATTTTTCACATTCTTACAGACCCAGTCTCCTTACAAATCAAATTCCGCTTCTTTATCTAGCACCCTCTACAGGAAGGAAACTTTGTGCTATACGATATGCAAAAGATACAAAAAGCTAACAATAAGAGTAGGAAAAAAATCCACATCAAGCAGCATAACAACATCCCCTAAACATGTTGTCATCAAACCAGAGTAGGAACAACTGCATCTGACTGCCATGGGAAAGAAGAGATGTATTTGAGACTGAGCTTGATAAAATTCATGCATTTTAATCAATAGAGATGTGTGAGCAGAGCTTTCTAGGAAGAGGGAACAGAGTAAGGAGGCAAGAAAACATGAAGTTATTCATAGCCACATAGCACTTTGTTTTACTGGGACACAGAGAAGAAGAAAAAGCTGAAAATACAAACGATAACTTTATGGACTGTCTCAGATACCAAGCTGAGAAGTCTCTACTGAATGTGTTAGTTGATCGAAAGCCGAAGGAGATTTTTGTTTGTTTAATTTTTGAAATGTGACTGTTTTAAGTTATAATCAAACGCCAGTGTGTAAGGTGCTTTGGAGCAGGGAGAAACCAAAGATAGGCAGCAACTAGTTAGGAGAGCATTCCAATTGGCTAGGACGGAGGTAATGAGGGATGGAAATGAGAGCAGTGGCAGGGTGTGTAAAAAGGTGAGAAAAGACATGAGAAACTCAATTTAGGTGGAAGACAGAGAACTTGGCTACAGAAAATAATCTGATTGGATAGAAGTGGCAGATGGAAAATTCAGAGATGCCTGAGATTTTGAGTCCAGGTAACTCCAATAATACTGATCATATCAGGAGAAACCAGGGTGGTTAGGGCAGAACTGATTTAAGAGAGTAAGAAGATGAAGACCTTGGCTTTCTAAGTCCTACTTTTCAAGGACTGATGCGTCATCGGGACGGAGCCATCAAGGGGTCAGGCAGAAAGTCAAGTCTAGAGCAAGAAGAAAGAGCAGAGCTGAAGGCAGATGTCAGGAACAACTCTGCCTTGTCTCCAGGGTGAAGTTGTAACCGAAAGCGGGGGTCCGGCTGCTTGCTGCTCAAAAGCCAGTACTAAAGAGGCAAGGTTGATGGAAAGGAAAGTTTGCTTTATTTTGGATGCCAGCACCGCGGGGGAGGGTGGACGCCTGCCCAAAGGCTGAGTGCCCCCCACGCTGACAACCAGTGGTCAAGAGCTTTTAAAGATGGGGAGGGTCTATCAGCTCTGACAGTCATCTTGGAATTAGTCATGTGGCGGTCTGATCAGCATCATCTTGATTGTGTTAGGGACAGTTAGTCTGGAGTTCCAGGGTCGGTTGGTTTCTATTTCTTTGAAGCCAATTCTCATAATTGTGGCAGCTTATGTCATGGCTACAGTCTTGTCATCACATAGTTAACTTCTTCCACCTGGTGGGGATTTCAGTATCTACAAGACAGCTCACAGGATACGGCTCAGAATGTTATCTATAGCCCTTGAGGAGGAGCTAAAGGTCCTCAACTAGGCTTACTGACTAAACTATTATTATTTAGTCTTGCTGGACTGTTTTCCTTTGCTTCTGCATTTTCTCACTTCTCTGATTAAACTTATTCTCTGGCTAAAGTTTTTCCACACACAAAAGGCAGGCAGAGGACATGGGGCGGGGGGAGGACCACAGGGTCCCGCTCCGTTTCAAAGACACAGTGAAGTATTCCTTCCTGAAGTTGGGCTTCCTCCCTGATTCTTCTTCAAACTTAAGGGAAACTAAGTAACTTTCTGGGAATGGGTGCTGTTGTGTTTTTAGCTCGCCACTTCCTGGTGGAATCGGCTTCCTTTTACTCTCACAGAATGTCCCAAAGGGGAAAAGAAACCCAAAGGTGGCCCCTGTATCCTCCCCGGTCAGAGTCTCCGTCAGGGCAGCAGAGCAAGGCCACAAAGTCAGACACACCCAAAAGAAGTCTTTGCTCTTGTTCAGTCAGCTCCCGTGATGTGTAAAAGCCCATCCATCCCCCTGTCCAGCCAGCCCAATTTTCCAATCACCTGAAAGTCCCTTGAGTTCTGCCTCCTCAAAACCCCTCAGCTCACCAGTAACTACCACAGCCTTACCTCATTTAACTTTCTAATCATGAAAACCTGTTTTAATTTGCTCCTCTGTGGAATCACTATGTCCACAACATCGCAATGTGTCAAGGTAACAGCTTAAATGAGGTGATGGATCTTACAAGTTGAAAGGGACATAGACCAGAACAGACGGCTAAATAAAAGCAAAAGGGCCAGTCACCCATTAAGTAAACTGGTAAGAACCTTTTTTACGGGTAGATTGTTGCAAAAGAGCAGCTTGCTTTGAAGGAGACCCAGATGGGATTTGTGCCTTTGTCTATTCCAGAGCCCAGCGTGGCTCTCTGCTTCTCTCAGCTGCCGTGTTGCATTGCACGGCTGAGGGTTTGGGGACAAAAGCATGGAGGGCCTTTCTGAATTCACTGATCTCACATAGCAACACATACATAATGCATCCATGAGAGGAAAATAAATCAGCCATTTTGACAGAAACTTCAAAATGGAATTAAATCACACTTGTAAAAGCCCGCTCCCCAAGTAATCCGTGTCTGCCTCCCATGTTCTGTCAAAGGGAACCAAGTAATGAGCAGAGAGCAGACGAGGGGAGCAAACGGGGAGTGGAAGCCAGACACCGACTCCTCTGTGCTGAACCTGGATCACAGTCTGCAGTGGGCAGATGGGCTCTTTTCACAGCTCCGGCTTCCAGCCCCATTTCTGTTGCATTGTCTGAACCCGATTCTTTGCCTTTCTTTATACTTCCATATTCTTGTTTAACATGAATGCATTCCCATAGTGCTGATATAAAACCACCCTGAAATTTCACTAGAAGAGGTCTCATGTCAAGCACATTCTGGACACAAGGACAACGGGACTCAACATGAAGTACATTCTTCTAGTAGTCACTTCTGCCAGATCATGACCTTGAGCTTCAACAACTACAATGAAAACCATGGATGAGGCTACTCACAATCTACAGACACCAGAATGCAGTGAGAATGTGTGTGTGTGTCTCTGTGTAGGGATGTGGGAGTTGGGGAAGTAACAAAATACCAATATCCATGATATACGTGAATATATTCACTCCTTCAAGTTGCAACTGCTCATTGAGTCCACATTCTGTGTAGACTTGGCAAGGTGCTGAAAAACAGAAAACCATAAAAGACAGACAGACCATGCTTCCAAAGAGTCACAATTCAGTGCACCTGGCAAGTAAACAGAAAATTATAATACCACATATCAAATGGGGTGATGGAGGTATGCACAGGGCACTGTGGCAGCAGAGGAAGAGGGGGGAGGGCCGTGCCTGGGACAATTCAAAGAATGCTTGTCTGAGGAGGTGACGTTCAAAGGCAGTCCTGAAGAACAAGAAGGAGTTAGGCAAGTGGAGAGGCGAAGGCCATGCCAGGCGGAGGGAACAGCACAGACAAAGGCACAGGAGTTTTTGAAAGGCCTTAATTTGGTCAGAAACGTGCAAGTCATTTAGTAAGTAGTGGGAGATATGCTGGGAAGTGGACAAGGTTCAAATCATAACAAAAAATAATAAGCCAAATGCATTAAGTCAGATGCATTTATCTGTCCCATCTACCTTACATTAGGATAATGAAAGGATAACTACATCAAAGTGCTGTTTTATAACTCTAAAATATTCTTCACTTTCCAATCAAATGTATCAATCACTTCATTTTATTCCGAACTGTACCTTCTTCCACCTGGTGGGGATTTCAGTATCTACAAGACAGCTCACAGGATACGGCTCAGAATGTTATCTATAGCCCTTGAGGAGGAGCTAAAGGTCCTCAACTAGGCTTACTGACTAAACTATTATTATTTAGTCTTGCTGGACTGTTTTCCTTTGCTTCTGCATTTTCTCACTTCTCTGATTAAACTTATTCTCTGGCTAAAGTTTTTCCACACACAAAAGGCAGGCAGAGGACATGGGGCGGGGGGAGGACCACAGGGTCCCGCTCCGTTTCAAAGACACAGTGAAGTATTCCTTCCTGAAGTTGGGCTTCCTCCCTGATTCTTCTTCAAACTAAGGGAAACTAAGTAACTTTCTGGGAATGGGTGCTGTTGTGTTTTTAGCTCGCCACTTCCTGGTGGAATCGGCTTCCTTTTACTCTCACAGAATGTCCCAAAGGGGAAAAGAAACCCAAAGGTGGCCCCTGTATCCTCCCCGGTCAGAGTCTCCGTCAGGGCAGCAGAGCAAGGCCACAAAGTCAGACACACCCAAAAGAAGTCTTTGCTCTTGTTCAGTCAGCTCCCGTGATGTGTAAAAGCCCATCCATCCCCCTGTCCAGCCAGCCCAATTTTCCAATCACCTGAAAGTCCCTTGAGTTCTGCCTCCTCAAAACCCCTCAGCTCACCAGTAACTACCACAGCCTTACCTCATTTAACTTTCTAATCATGAAAACCTGTTTTAATTTGCTCCTCTGTGGAATCACTATGTCCACAACATCGCAATGTGTCAAGGTAACAGCTTAAATGAGGTGAGTTTGGGGACAAAAGCATGGAGGGCCTTTCTGAATTCACTGATCTCACATAGCAACACATACATAATGCATCCATGAGAGGAAAATAAATCAGCCATTTTGACAGAAACTTCAAAATGGAATTAAATCACACTTGTAAAAGCCCGCTCCCCAAGTAATCCGTGTCTGCCTCCCATGTTCTGTCAAAGGGAACCAAGTAATGAGCAGAGAGCAGACGAGGGGAGCAAACGGGGAGTGGAAGCCAGACACCGACTCCTCTGTGCTGAACCTGGATCACAGTCTGCAGTGGGCAGATGGGCTCTTTTCACAGCTCCGGCTTCCAGCCCCATTTCTGTTGCATTGTCTGAACCCGATTCTTTGCCTTTCTTTATACTTCCATATTCTTGTTTAACATGAATGCATTCCCATAGTGCTGATATAAAACCACCCTGAAATTTCACTAGAAGAGGTCTCATGTCAAGCACATTCTGGACACAAGGACAACGGGACTCAACATGAAGTACATTCTTCTAGTAGTCACTTCTGCCAGATCATGACCTTGAGCTTCAACAACTACAATGAAAACCATGGATGAGGCTACTCACAATCTACAGACACCAGAATGCAGTGAGAATGTGTGTGTGTGTCTCTGTGTAGGGATGTGGGAGTTGGGGAAGTAACAAAATACCAATATCCATGATATACGTGAATATATTCACTCCTTCAAGTTGCAACTGCTCATTGAGTCCACATTCTGTGTAGACTTGGCAAGGTGCTGAAAAACAGAAATAAAACCATAAAAGACAGACAGACCATGCTTCCAAAGAGTCACAATTCAGTGCACCTGGCAAGTAAACAGAAAATTATAATACCACATATCAAATGGGGTGATGGAGGTATGCACAGGGCACTGTGGCAGCAGAGGAAGAGGGGGGAGGGCCGTGCCTGGGACAATTCAAAGAATGCTTGTCTGAGGAGGTGACGTTCAAAGGCAGTCCTGAAGAACAAGAAGGAGTTAGGCAAGTGGAGAGGCGAAGGCCATGCCAGGCGGAGGGAACAGCACAGACAAAGGCACAGGAGTTTTTGAAAGGCCTTAATTTGGTCAGAAACGTGCAAGTCATTTAGTAAGTAGTGGGAGATATGCTGGGAAGTGGACAAGGTTCAAATCATAACAAAAAATAATAAGCCAAATGCATTAAGTCAGATGCATTTATCTGTCCCATCTACCTTACATTAGGATAATGAAAGGATAACTACATCAAAGTGCTGTTTTATAACTCTAAAATATTCTTCACTTTCCAATCAAATGTATCAATCACTTCATTTTATTCCGAACTGCCATTTAACACACCACACCTTGTTTCCAGTTGTTTGAATTAAGTTTATCTCATCAGTTGCTTGTTCTTTTAACTGTTTTGAGTCTATCAACAGTCAGCAAATTAGACTCTACTTGTTTACACATGTGTTCTACGTCTAACGATTTGTTTATGGATGTGATCACTGCTGCCTTTATTGAGGTAATCAGAGCATCCCCTAGATTCAACAACCAACAATTAGGTAAGAGAAAGCAACAGTAAGTACTTGTCAAGTTTATAATGCATAAGATTCAGTTCAACAAACTTTTCGTACTGCAGAAAACAGACATAAATTTAATAAGTCATTGCCCTAAGATCAGACATGTGAACATTAAGTGATATAATGGGTAGAAAAAGCAGAGCACAGTTCCAGGCACATAGTGAAAACTCAAAAATGGAAGTTGTCACTATTATGATATAACCACTAATTGTGAGATCCTTGGTGGACATTAGCCAGTGGTGAGCATTGGCCAGCCCGTGGGAACAACGATAAGAACTGAGAGATATCTTTTTCTTAAATATTCCAAGCAGCTGCAAACACTTGAACTATTCAATACAACTCATCCACACAAGCTCTGAGAGAATGTCGCTGTGCCCAAATAGATCTGATGAATTGCTTTAGGGAAAGCTTTCTCCTTCTTTTGGGCAAGTCTGAAAGGGCCTTTAACAGCTGAGACATTTAGAATTTAATCCCCTCTGTGCTGCAAAAATATGCATAAAAAATGTGGCATTCCAGTTGCTCGCTCTTTAGAGTAGGATATCAGACTTTATAGCAGAAATACATATTTCAAAATAAAACCCACAGAGAATTCATGATTTAGGGAGAACACAATTGCAGAGATCAGGACCTAGCAATTTTGCAACCTTTATTAACATCTTTATGTTTTTATTCTTTTTACCACAGACTTTAACCACAGAATAAATTCTTTAACTTTTAGGTTAGTCGGTTGCTAGATTTTTGGTTTCTTTTTTGTAAATGATAAACAACAGTACAAAGGCGTATTTTTCTACTTAAATGGTATTATTTAATGACTGAATTAGTTGCTTACATGGTAAAATGGTGCACTTTTGTCCATATGCTGTCATTTACTCAATAATAAATATGAAAGCACAGTGTCAACTGTATTATTTATACCGTTACTCAGTAACCTCACCCATTGATAGGACCCTACTCATTGCTTATTTGTGACCTGATCAGATATAATTTCTTTTCCCACATAAAAAGTTGTGCCACGGGCCAAGCTCCAAATCTGGCTCTCCCTGAATACAACAAAGCTTCATCCCATTTGCACAAGGATGAATTAGCAAAGCTCAGGGTATATACATAAAACCCTTCATTTGTTTCACTTCATTTATTGAATCAACAAACTGGATCCTGCTTGCTAAACTATGGTGAACTCTGGGGGAAATCTCACTCATTTGTTGGGGGGATAAGAAAAGGAGGGTTAAAAAAAGGTGGACAATCCTAGATTGGTGGAGTCCACCCAGGAGCTTACCAAGGGCAGCCTTAGGCAGCATAGCTGGGGATAGAATCTTAGAGGCCATCAAGAAGAGAGTGGTGAATGTCAAAAACAAGGTCAACATGAGAGAATGAGCAGCATTTCAGAATCCAGGAGGCTAATGAAGAAAACGTGATAGGTAAAAGCAATACATAGGGCTTCCCTGGTGGCGCAGTGGTTGAGAGTCCGCCTGCCGATGCAGGGGACGCGGGTTCGTGCCCCGGTCCGGGAGGATCCCACATGCCGCGGAGCGGCTAGGCCTGTGAGCCATGGCCGCTGAGCCTGCGCTCTGCAACGGGAGAGGCCACAACAGTGAGAGGCCTGCGTATCACAAAAAAAAAAAAAAAAAAAAAAAGCAATACATTTTAAGAGTAGGCTTTGAAGAAGGCAGAGGACGTGAAGCTAGAGGGGCAGGAAGGGATCTGGTTATAGGAAGTTATATATCATGCCAGAGTCTGGACTTTTCTGCAGTATACAAAGAAGGGGTCTAAGTGTGGGATAGAGAGGGTCAGACCTGATCAAGGAAAGCTCACTCTGGAGGTGGTGTAGTCAATGAATGGAGAGGCGGGAAAGACCCTTCAGGAAAGATAAATGACAAAAGCCAACAAAGGACTACTTCTTCAGATATCACTAATGGACATTAAATTCTCAATATGAAAACTGCAATTGTTACTTTCAGAGACTGACTTTTCTTTTCCTAGTAGGACCAGTGGGAATAAAGTCCAGATATAGCAGATACGGATGAATAATCATCATAGACTTAAGAGAAGATAATATTTAATGAGTGTTATTAGTTGGAGAAATATTTCTGTAATCCCTACTTTCCAGATGAAGAAATAGAGATATGAAGAGGTTGAGGAAACTTGCCCAAGGTCACAGAGCAAGAAAATAGTAAAGACAGGTACTGAACTCAGATATTCTGACTCCAGAGTCTGTGTTTTACTGTATGAATTAACTAAGTTGTTAATTGTTACTCATACCAACAGGAACACTCTTACAGGATTGGTTCAGAAATTTAAAAAACTGGTACTAGCCATTAGCAGATTTTGTAATACATTTTGTCAATAAGCAAAATACCTAATTCATATGGAAAATTAAGAGGCTGATCTGAAGCATAGTAATTATATTATTTCAAAATCAGTAATTTGTGGACAAATTTAACTCTGGCTCTATTCCCAGTATTAAAAAAAACAACTACAGGGTACCATTGATTAGCACTAAGGGAAAATAAAGCAATTATTCTTCCACTTCCGCTGGAGAATATTAGGTACCCTTTGTCAATCAATAGTATGGAGCCTTAATTCAGGCAGTTTATAGGAACCAACATGAAAGAATGGGTATGTCTTTTTTTCTCAGCTCCACAATTCTATAATCTTTTTATTCAGTGAAGATGCAGCCAAACAGCAAAATGTTGATGGTTTCTTTAAATAAATACATGCATAAATATATACATAAATAAAATTTAAATGAATTTTTTACAGTAGTAGAACATCTTCAATATGGTGATCTACTTTAAGAATTTGGAGCCATACTTGTATATTAATGCATATATGTGGAATCTAGAAAAATGGTACAGATGAACCAGTTTGCAAGGCAGAAATAGAGACATAGATGTAGAGAACAAACGTATGGACACCAAGAGGGGAAAGCCGGGGGTGGGAGGTGGTGGAGGTGGGGGGGATGAACTGGGAGATTGGGATTGACATGAATACACTGATGTGTATAAAATAGATAACTAATAAGAACCTGCTGTATAAGAAATAAATTAATTAAATTAAATTTAAAAAAAATAATTCGGAGCCACATCACACATCACCTTCAGACAGTCCTGTTCAGACTGGGTACAGTCCAGTAAGAATTACAAATCCAATAAACAAAAGCCAAAGCAATAGCGTTCTCATGGACACCCCCACTGTCATAAATTATTCTGTGCAAAACGCTAGTCCTAGAGAAAAATTACAGATGGCCAAAACTTCTTCAGGGATTTTTTTTCCCCCAAAGGTGACTTCTTATAGCTGCAAACACTAGAGAAGTTCAAGTTAATGTGAACATTCTGAGTGTCAGATGGCATGATAAGAGGTCACACTGAACTTTCTAACACATTTTAAAACCTAATGAAACATGTCAATGAGTTTTCAATATGCCTGCACATTTTTCTTCTTTTATTTGAGGAGGGAATTAGGTTTCCTGACCCATTTCGACTTTTAAACTGCTACAGTACCAAATGAAAAAAATCGGCTACATTCACTGAGTTTGTCTATTTTGTAAAATTATATAAAACCAGTTTTATATCATTTTGTTTCTTCATCTTTATCGTATTGCTTCAGCATATATCCTTTCACATAGCAGAAAAAAATGAAAGTTCTTCAGAACCACAAGATAGAGCTGAAGACAGATATTGAATATGAAAAATGAAGGACCCCGCAAGCAGTCTCTCAGTGTGGCTGTACAGATAGACACAGAGAAATTTAATCCAAAAGACTGGTTCTCATGATGAGAACATCAGAGACTGGGACTGATGAACCTGAAGTTATCTTTTTTCCTTTTTTCATTAAATCCTTGTACTTATGGGAAGAAATATGTTCCAGTCTACCTGTTGTCCTCTCCCTGTCCCCTGACATTCTGTTGAGGGAAGAGAGGGGCTAACTAACCAGGGGCAATGAAGATAATTAGGTCATCAGACCAGGTGCTTTTGTTTTATTCTCAGCCAACTTATAGTCTTCCTCGGCCTTATTTGGTTTCTATGAACATCTGCTTGGCATCTTTTACTCTGAAAAAGATGAGTTTGTCTTTTAGAATCCAATTCTTACTTTGTGTATAGGACACAGAAGTGGAACATAAGGATAAATTCTGGCGGTTGTAATGTCATTAGGGAGGGAGTCCTGCCCAGAAGCATCACGATAATGATGAGAATGACAATGATGAGGACGATGATGATGACACCGAGTTTTCTTACCATGTCACATGAATCTATGTGACATTACAGTATAAAACACTTACCTTTTAAGTACTTTCAGGCCTACCACCTCACATGATTCTCCACATAGCCAGTGAAGTAAGAAGGGATGGTTGGATGGTTGAAAGCCTCATCTCCCATTTCTCCTTTCATGCCCTCCATGTTTCCACCTGGACTTCTCACCATGCTCCAACGGCCCTTGGCTACCCAGTTCCTGTGACTCTGTCCAGGCTGCTCCCCACTGGTGCCCTGCTGTTTTCTACCATCCCCATCTCTACAAGTTCAAATATAACTCAGCTTAAATAGTGTAGCCTCCCTAAAGCCCTCTATTTCTCCCTGGCTTCCAGTTCATGGATAAGGGTGGGGTGGGGTGGTGGGTAGTGAAAGAAGATAGAAGAAAAAGATAAAGAGGAATGCAGAGGGAGGAAGGGAGAGAGGGAACAATTCCTCTATAATTTTCTTTATAAAAATTCCTTGGGCTTCCCTGGTGGCGCAGTGGTTGAGAATCCGCCTGCCGATGCAGGGGACGAGGGTTCGTGCCCCGGTCTGGGAAGATCCCACATGCTGCAGAGCGGCTGGGCCCGTGAGCCATGGCCACTGAGCCTGCGCGTCCGGAGCCTGTGCTCCGCAAGGGGAGAGGCCACAACAGTGAGAGGCCCGCGTACCGCAAAAAAAAAAAAAAAAAAATTCCTTGAGGACGTGAACAAAGGCTGAGAAACATCTCTCATACAGACAGCATCAAACATTGTCTTGAACTTAAAAGACATTCAGTAAATATTTATGGAAGAAAGGAAAGAATAAAGGGGAGAAAGAAGAAAGGATGGAGGGAGTCAAAGTTATTCTCTTCTAAATATAAGCAGTAAATCATCCAAAAAGTTTTAGTTTAGGATCATTAGGGAAAATGTTTTTCTATGAGGGGAAACCCCACAAATTGTTCTTTTCTTTCTTCTTCTTAATTCACATCACTTGGAGATTTCTGTGTAGATTTGATGCGAGGGTGGAGGGGAGGTCGGGGAGGAGGATTAGGAGGGGGAATATAAAAAGTGAAGTGGGAAGAATTTGAGTCTTTGTTAAACTGGACTTTTCGCTGAGCATTTCTTTGAAGTTCCTGATAGAACTCTCAGATCTGCTTAGAGCAACATCATTTACACAGCACATAATGAAAAGACTTACAAGAATTCACATTTTTTAGAAAACCAACTCTTGTCTGAGGAGAACACTTAAAGCTAGAATTCTGCATCATGGAATGAAAAGTGCATAAAAGAAGGATTGCCTGTCCTTCTAATAAGGACAATGGCCCATTTTCTGAGAGAAGGAACTTGCAACTGTTTGCTGTGTGCTCAGCAAGTATCAGGTATTGTGCCAGAAACTTTATAGGGATGAAATTAGATTCTCACCAGCAGCCTATCTGTAGACTCAGGGTGGTCAAGTTACACTAAATGAGCCAATATAGGTATCCTTGGGCACATTGCTTAACCTGTTTGTGCTTCTGTTTTCTTACCTAAAATTGGAGAAAAAATAGTACCTGCCTAATATGATTGTTAAAGGTTTAAATGAGTTACTACATATGAAGGGCCTTACAGTACTCACTGGAAAAGGGAAAGTGCTCAGCACATGTTAGCTTTTGCTGTTAGAGTATTTCATCAGATCTAAGACACCATCAATCGTTCATCACACCGTTACTCTAAATATGATAAGAAAGGAAAACAAGGTGGGGAGTCTAAGATGTCTCTGCAAAAAGCTGACACCAAAATACTATTCCCTTAAAGTTAGAATATTCTAGAAATAGAGCTGCCATCCAGAAAGGCACAGCAAGAAGAGAGAAAGGAAAAATAATCCCCCCCGAGAACTTGAACCACAGTCAGATACTCATGCAGGTTTTTTTTTTTTTGCGGTACGCGGGCCTCTCACTGTCGTGGCCCCTCCCGTTGCGAAGCACAGGCTCCGGACGCGCAGGCTCAGCGGCCATGGCTCACGGGCCCAGCAGCTCCGCGGCACGCGGGATCTTCCCGGACCGGGGCACGAACCCGTGTCCCCTGCATCGGCAGGCGGACTCTCAACCACTGCGCCACCAGGGAAGCCCATGCAGGTTTTTTTTTTGTTTGTTTTGTTTTTTTGTGCTAGGCGGGCGTCTCACTGTTGTGGCCTCTCCCGTTGCGGAGCACAGGCTCCGGACGCGCAGGCTCAGCGGCCATGGCTCACGGGCCCAGCCGCTCCGCGGCATGTGGGATCTTCCCGGACCGGGGCGCGAACCCGTGT
>NC_041217.1:117969872-117995519 GCF_002837175.3 Physeter macrocephalus
CGCTGCGGAGCACAGGCTCCGGAGGCGCAGGCACAGCGGCCATGGCTCACGGGTCCAGCCGCTCCGCGGCACGCGGGATCTTCCGGGACCGGGGCGCGAACCCGTGTCCCCTGCATCGGCAGGCGGACGCGCAACCACTGCGCCACCAGGGAAGCCCCATGCAGGTTTTTGATACAAGTTCACACTACCAGTGTGATTCAGAGTAAAAGTCGGTAAATAATTCAATTTAAAGTGGTCTCCGGATGGTAGTATCCCCAGGTGACCATCTGAAACAACACAAATCCTATCTGGAAGAATTAAACTTCGTTGTAGGCAAATAGCAACTACAAGGTATTGTGTATAAGACACACCTCCTTCTCAGATATGTGAAAAAATAGAAAAACATTTTTAAATACATGAAATATGGTGGTATTATTATAGTTGTCATGGTTATCATTGTCATCATCATCATTCTAGGGAACAAAGAGAATCAGGAACGGAGCCTGGACTATTTTAAACACCTGTCCCTCACCCTAAAACCTGAAGGAAGTATAACCACAAATCCATGAAGAGAGGATGACAGAGTCCTGGAGTTACCCAGGACATTGGAATTCACCAGTGTAAAAACCCTCTGGGTTTTTTTTTCTTCTTGTCAAGACTGCACAAGTTAAAAAAACAACAAACCCCCTTTTTTTGAAAATAGTTAGACTACCCTTCACACACATTCCTATGGACCCCATCCCCATGCACAGATATCAACTGCTGCACCTCCCAGCATCTCTTTAAAGAATCCTCTTACAGGCCAAAGTTGAACCTTGGTTGAGGAACGCATACATATTAAACAGTCTTTCGCTGAACACAAGTACAGTTTTGCCAGGGCACAGGTCTCATGATGATAATAAGTAGTATTGTGCCAAAAACACTTGAATTTAGATTCTAAGTAAGACAGTTTTCCTATTAATTCTGGATTTAACATTCGACTGTAATTTGAATTGCTCATGAAACATAAAGCATATTATTTTATTACTTATAGTCTCCTGTGCTAAAATAGCAAAGGCAGAAAGATCTCCCCTGTTACGCACGAGGTCTGTCATCAGTGAGGCGTTGATATTTTTTTTTATCATAACCAGATCAGTCAGTGCCATATTTCCAATAGCCTACTAGCCACCTCTGTTTGGATGTCTGAGGCAACTCAAATTCAATAGTAATAGTCCAAATCCAAACTAATGATATCCTCTACCCGCAACCCTCTCCCCCTCACCTCTGAGTGTGCCTCTGAGTAGCTGCCACTAGTTACTTTGGAGCCCCAATAATTAAAATCTCAACTTTGCTTAGTAGCTATATGACATGGGGCATCATAATTTTCTTTCTCCCTGTTCTTCATCTACAAAGTCACAGAGTCATTATGAAAATTAAATAATGAGGTAACACATAAAGGACCAAGCTTAGGACCGAGCACATAGCAGGCAATCAATGATCATTGATTTCCTTCTCTTCTCCACATATTGGTTCCCCTGCACAAGCTATCCTTCCTTCATGGAATGTCTTCTTCTTTCCTTTCTCTGTCAGAAAACTGCTACTTATTCTTTAAGACCAAACCCAAAGGTCATCTCTTCTGAAATGATCCTGACTCTCCACGAAGATTTTAGAGCACTTTTTTCTGAAGCATAATTCACAACACGTGGTAATTATATGATTACCAGTCAACCTTCATCATTCAACCAAATTCTGCAAACACATGGCATACCATGCCTCCGCATTCTCTCCAGACAGACATTACTAATCAACTGCAGTACCATTTCCCTCCAAGTGAGGATGCAAATTCAAAACACTTTTAACACAATGCTCCAGTCAGTAGTGATGCTAATAAATGCGACCTGATATATTTGCCTCTGTGGCACAAAACAGTTAGCAACTAAAGGCCAGAGGCTATACCTTGATAAGTCTCTAACCCATGTGACCACAGATAGGATTGTTATCCTCTCTAGGTCTCAATTTCCTCATCTGTATGATAGAATGTTTTTAGGATCCTAGCTGGCTCTCAAGTCTAATGACACTATGATCATGACCAGGAACCCTGATTGGTCGTAGCTGATGTCACTTCAAGGAAGGTTTGCAGCACAGCTCTGTACATAGCCCCCACCCTAGGCCCATTTTTTATCACAGAGTTACGCATGCCTTCAGACACTTGAAAATTGAACCTGGTGTCTACGTAATTGAAATAGAAATGGAATGAGAATTTGTGATCTCTCAACTTGGTAGACAGCAGCTGACACTTACCAAAGCCTACCTGATTGCAGCAATTTTGCACCTGCTGAGAAAAAGTTTGCAGCAAAAGAGATCATTCCTTTTTAACCCTTGTCTGAAAAGAAGCTTCCATATACTTTCACCCAGTTACAGAGAATAAGATCAGGTTCAGTCTTTCATATGCATATGGACACTGATGGGTTAACACCCCTGGTCAAACCACTTCCACTGAGCCCTGGCACTCACAATAGGAATTTTCAATGTCCACTGAGTTATTTTGTTGAAAACCTGATATCAAAGCAAAGAGTCTGAACATTTTCAATTCTATGTATATTTATTAAAACAAGAAAAAAAAACAAACCTGTTCTTGTATCTTATATGTGACTGCATAAAGATGAGGTTTCTCTGAAGATTGTTACTTCTATAAACCAAATATTCAGATTTATTCAGTAAACATTATCATAAAAATATACACAAAGGTAGTTCCAGGAAAAGAATTACCAATAAATAGTTGTGAAGAAACATAGGTCACTTTCTCAAATTTAGAAACAGATTCAGTTGATGGGAGGTAAGCTTGTGCTAGATCTTCATATTTTAACTAAAATCTCAGCTCTGGTGCCCAAAACCCAGCTTAGGCGGGTATTCTTTTGCAGAATTAGGTCCCAACGATTGAACTTTCACAATCCCACCACCTCCAACACTGAGCCTCCCATTTACTAAATGTCTCTGTTCACTGTTGCAATGACTGGCTTAATATCTCAGCAGAAGCTCTACCTGTCTTGTTCATCAATGCTTCCCATTTGGCAAAAGCAGCCAAGCCGGAAGCCTTGCGTAAACAAACACCCAAAACACATGAGTAATCTGGGAACGGTTCTGGAGGCCCAGGTGAGTATGACACAGTTCACCGCCTCTAGCCACGTATCTACTGGACTAGCTCAGCGACAAGGGCTAGGCCACCTCCACACCCTCGTTTCTTGAGCACCTGACCACCAACTCATAAGATGGTGCTTAGAAAACACATCATTCCTGTTCACTTAAAAAACAATATTTGCCAAATTTGTTAGCTAATTTTCCAAAGCACGAAGTTGGCCCAAAGTCAGCATATTTTGACATTTTTCTGCATTTTGTTATTTTGGGGCCTTATTTTGCAAATCGGGCTTTGCTCCTGGTTTTAACAAAGCCTCTTCTTCCTGAGCAAAATAGATGAGCAGTTCAGCAAGACAGGGCAGCTTTTATCTGCAGAAAAATCTGCCTTTCAGCAAAGCAGATAATACCAGCAAAACGAAGGCAAACACAGGCAATATTTCCTGTATGTGAATTGTGATTCTTTTCTCCCATGGGATGAGCAAGTGGCAAGATAGTTTATTCCCATGTGGCACTGATAGCAGGTCCTGAATACTTCTGAATATATGACTTTTATTGCCTTTTATATTGAATTACTGTGAAAGAAAAAATACTTTTGTGAGAATTCAAAATCAAAATACTTTAAGAGCTTTTAGAATCCACCTCCAGGACATAAAGAAAGGCTTAAGAAAACAAATAATTCTGTTCTGCTGAGCAATACCACATTACCGCTCCCACTGAGAGAGGGGCCGCTTCACAGAAAGGGAGATGTTATCAAATATTTATGCTGACTTTCAGGGAAAAAGGTTAAGTGTTCTATTTGGGGTCCAGGCACTCTGAGCCTGTCTCTGCTGCTTTAGAACTTGCCATGTAAGGGACAAAATTTGCCCCAGGGTGCTTTAGCCTGTAACATTTCAGCATCACATGCTCCTTCTGAGACTTAATTTAAGATGCTTCTTAATGGTATATTTCACTAGAATGCTCACCTCTCCATTATCCATCAATCATAAAAATTCTTATTCAATATATATCATTTCTTGGGTTTTCAAATATGTTTTTAGTAGATTTTCTCTTCTTTCCATGCAATCAAGAACTCCACAAACCAAGATAAGTTGTTTCAACCACTTTAATTCTAGGCTTGTCTTTTTCTATTTAGGTGAGAAGTTGTCTGTATGGTAAGATAAAGCCCAAGTGGCTTAGCATGATATAAAAGCCCCTTTATGGTCTGACCTCTATTTGTCCAGCCTAGCTCTCGGCCTCCCCAAGCTCATTCTTCATATCTTAGCTATAGTAAGCATCCTGTGGTCCTTGAAATGCTCCATGCTTTTTGATAGCTTCATATATTGGTATAGTTCCTTCTATCCAAAATTTCAGTTTGGGGGAAAGAAAACAACAAAACAAAACAAAACAAAAAATAAAAATCTGTCTTCATACTCGAAAAAACTTTACCTCCTCTCAGACCGTTCCCCTAGCCTTTCTACTGCCTCATCAGGAAATTAGTCCCTAGATTCTTGGGGAGTCCATAGCAGATGAGAGAGAAAGAGAGACAGACAGACAGAGAGACAAAGAGAGAGACAGAGAGAGAGAGAGGGAGAGAAAACAAATAGAGATATAAGAACAAAACAAACATATATACATATATATGTATAATTTGCAGTGGGTCAGCCGTGTTATAATTGTAGTAGCATTAACTGAGCATCTACTATGTGTGTGGAATTGTGCTGGACCCTTTACACACATTTCCTCTAATATTTACAACTGTTAATACACATAAATACTTTTATCCCCCACTTTACACTTTTGAGGAAACTGCTGGTGAAAGGGGAAAAATGATTTTCCCAGGATAACAACAAATAAGTAGCGATGTCAAGATTCAAACCAGACTGTCTAAAAAGCTAGTGATCTTTCCATTATACCTCAAGGATATCTTCTCTCATAGCCCTGTATTGATTAAGTTATATCTCTGTCTACTCCAATAAACTATAATACCTTGAAGGAAAGGACTACATCTTGGACCCCTAGTCCTGGAAACTCATTCTTTGGCATATACTAGGTGCTCAAGAAATGTTGGTGAATCAATAAATTAAATGAATACAATAATTTGCCTTTGTGCTTTTCAGGTGAAAAAACGTTTATTGTAAGTGGAAACTGAGATGCTTGTACATCTCTTGATGTTTTGTTTTAATCATTTTCAAGAGGCAATGTAGTCAAAAGAAAAGATGATTTGGAGACAGAGATTATAATCTCAGCTCCACAGTGGACAAATTAGTTCCTATATACAGATTTCTAAACTGTAAAAAGAAGATTATAAGAGCCGCTTCCTCAAAAATTTATGAGGTTTAACTCTGATAAAGGCTATGAAAAGTCCTTTCTTCACAAACACCTCATTTCCATACAAATGTTGACTGATGTTGACAGTCAACTACAGAAGATGATTTTCCTCAAAGACTATTTTTTTTAAAATATTACTTTTGTAAGAAGAAAGATGAGGGCTAAAGAAATTTAATATTTTCTACAAATCAATACACATTTATTGAGCACCTACACCATGTCTATACAGGGTCTGAGTTCAGTCTATTCTCCTAAAATAAGAAAGTTGATGATGGCAGAAAAATATGAAAAAGAAAAACTAGTATGTATTCATTATAAAATAATTTAAGGTCTTTCTTTCCCATTAGGGTTGAAATTCTACAAGTGCAGGAACTGTGTCTGTTTTTGTTGCTACTACATCATCCTCATATAATATCTGGTACACAGATGGTGCCCAACAAATATTTATTGAATACACATTCATAGTTCCTTGTTTAGTAAAATACTATCATGGACATTTGGGGTTTCTAAGATAAGGCATGGTCTGGAATCATCAATTTTCCATATAGGAAAACCAACAGGAATTTGCAGACTGAAAACTGACAAGAGGAAGGGACGAGAAGGTTGAAAAAAGAAAAGAAGTCCAGGAAAATAGGAGCAAGCCAGGACCTGAGTGGAGTGACCAAAAGACATTTCCTTAAAAAATGACACCTGAACTTTTACCATCTACTGATACTACAGTTCTCAAAGCATTATATTGCATGTATATTCTCCCCCCACTTAACATACACACACAGACACGTGCGCGCGCGCGCACACACACACACACACACACACACTTTTCCCAAGAAATTGGCTTTGATCTGCAGGTTTTATTCTTCCTTATATATAATTCTTCCTCTCTGGAGCCTAGCCCAGTGGAGGCTCCAGAGGACCTAACCACGGACACTAAAGAAACCTGAGTTTGCTCCCAGACAAGTGAAATTTACAGCTCTGAATCTGTAATTTGGAAAATGAGGATAGTAACCTACCACTTCTCCTAGTAACAGTGAGGACTGAAAAGTAATATATATTATGTAACTGGCACACAGTGAGTGCTCAGTAAATGTCTCTTCTATTCCTTACTCCCCATCCTCTCTCTATTCATCCTACATCATGAGAGAAACAATTTGTAGCTACCAAGTCTCAGTTCAGCGGAGGTGGGAACACACGTAGACACATACAGATTCAAACACCTTACCTTTACCAAATACAACAGTACTAAAGTCCAACAACTCCAAAGAATAATACACTTGGTAGAACATTCTGAAAGTTTTAAACTACAAAGGCCCATGCTAGTAGCACCCTGAAATACAACTTTTGGGTCTCTTCAGTTGGAAAAATCTTCAAGAAGCTCTTTGATATCAAAGAACATACCTATTTTCAGTAGCTTTAAACTATAATTGCTCAGGCTCCCTGGTGGGAAAAGAAATAAAGTCTCATACAGAAAAAGAAAACATCTCAATAAGGTTTTCTGGAGGAAAAAAATCTCTCACTGGTTTGCAAAAATTCTTAACAGAGCTCTTTTCCTCTTAACAGAGCATGGAGTAGGGAAACTACCAGGAAAAATCAAATTATTATATAATGGAAGTATCAAGGAAAGAATCACAACGCTCCATAACCTGATCACTTTTTACAAATTGAACATCTTCTCTTCCTCAATCCCAAATTATGGAAATTTAGCTTATTTTACCTTCTAACAGGTGAATAAAATGTATAAAATAAATAGAATCCCTCCCAGGATATTTCACCTTCATAGAGTAATAGACATTACTATTAATTTCACATAAATTATATGCCTAAATACACCAACTAACAACATGCTACTACAGATCCATCACTCTGCTTCTCTTAAGTGGGTTGAACCTGACCTTCAAAGTCCTTGAAATGCAAAAAAACTTACTCTTTTCTGACATTTATGAGTGTTTTTTCTGCTTGACTGCTTTTTACTACCTGGAAATAATAGTGAAAGCACTGTAGAGGAAACCTGCTATAAACATTAACAAATAACAGGAAAGGCAGACAGTTTTATTCCCGGCAGGTTAAAGCTAATCTAATCAAATCTAATTCTCTCTCTTTCTGTAAGCCTACCACTATGTTCAATTTATTTTTGATTAGAAGTGCGATAGGATAGTCTTCTGTTGGACTGCAGTTAAACAATACTGAGGTTTACATTTTCCCTACAAACAATTCTGATGAAACAACAGATTTTAAAGTTTGTTTGTTTGTTTTAAAAAAAACACCATCTAATAGCTAAGTTCTAAGAAGATTCTAAGGGAAACTTTTTCTCACTGTTGATTGACTTTGAAAATTTGCGAATGGGTTCCATTCTAACCAATAATAAAATACACCTAAGAAAGACGTGTTCTTTGGTCCTGGATTTCAGAGATTTAAGAAAAAGAGCTCTTTTGAAATACTGACTAATGGTAGTAAAAACATTATGTGTATTTAAATACTGAATAATGGGAACAATGAGACCTGAAGAATAGTTAGCAATTTAGTCTGCAAGGTACAAAGAGCTATTTTCTTTCCATTGAACAAATGTAGTCTCTCATCAAAGATAGAGCTCCCTTAGTGAGGATAAAGCAAGGCTACATTCCCTCCAGATGACTGTGCATAAATGACCAGTTTACCTTTATGTAAAAGGTTTTCACTGACCAGTAAATCATCCTGTTTCTCCTACTCTTTAATTGTGGTATAAAGCAAATGCACATCCACCTACACACACACACATACACACACACACACACACACACACACACACATGTCTACCTATAATGTACCAGTTGTTAGAAACAGAAGGAATTTTACTGATGGTCTTAGAAGAAGAAAGAGGAAAAGACCACCACTCTATCTTCACATTAACATTAGTACATGACTTTCACCTAAAAGACTAAGAAACCTTCCACAATATGTTGGAATTTCAACAAGACATTTAATGTTTCCAGCGTTAAACTTGAGAAAGATATGAAGAGCAGCAGCTGGAGAAGACAGTTTAGTGTTTCTTACAAAGCTGAACGTACTATCACCATATGATCCAGCCGTCATGCTCCAAAGGAGGTGAGAACTATGTCCACACAACACCTGCACATAGATGTTTACAGCAACTTTATTCACAATTGCTCAAACTTGCAAACAACTAAGATGTCCTGCAGTAGGTGAATGGATAAATAAACCGAGGTACATTCAGACAATGGAGTATTCAGCGTTAAAAAGTGAACTAGCTCGGTGGTTTGTGACCACCTAGAGGGCTGGGATAGGGAGGGTGGGAGGGAGGGAGATGCAGGAGGGAAGAGATATGGGAACATATGTATATGTATAACTGATTCACTTTGTTGTAAAGCAGAAACTAACACACCATTGTAAAGCAATTATACTCCAATAAAGATGTTAAAAAAAAAAAAAAAAGAAGTGAACTACCAAACCATGAAAAGACATTAAGGAACTTTAATAAATACATGTTACTAAATGAAAGAAGCCAATTTGAAAAGGCTACTTACTGTATGATTTCAACTATATGACACTTCAAAAAGGCAAAACTATGAAGACAGTAAAAAGATCAGTGGTTGCCAGGAGTTAGGGGAGAGGGAGAGATGAATGGGTGAAGAACAGAGGAATTTTAGGGCAGTGAAATTAATCCGTATGTTACTACAATGATGGATACATATCATTATAAATTTGTCCAAACCCACGGAATGTATAACACCAGTAATGAAGCCTAATGTAAACTATGGACTGTCTGTGATAATGCTGTGTCAATGTAGGTTCATCAGTTGTAACAAATGTACCATTCTGGTGAGGGATGTAGACAGCCGGGGAGGTTACTCATGAAAGGGGCCAGAGAGTATATGGAAAATCTCTGTACCTTCAGCTCAATTCTGCTGTGAACATAAAACTTCTTTCTGGTCTATTTTTTTAAAAAAGAGTGGCAGCTGTGATAAGAAGGAAAGAATACCTGCCTTGGGTGTCACTTGGCTCTGGTTCTAGTCTGGGTGTATCTACTAACCATCTATGTCCTTGGGCTCTTTTGGACTCAGTATCCTTATATGTAAAATTGGAGGATAGAATCAATAAATTTAATATCTTCGAAAGCCAATTCTAGCACCATGTGGAAATTTTGTAGGCCTAATGAACACACAAGAATGGTAAATGACAGATTAATGCCACCCTAAAGGGAAAAGAGGACCCTACTGGCATCTACCAAAGTATCCACAGTTTTCTGTTACCAACTTTATTGATCAAATCTTCAAAGATATAACACTACGGCAACAACACTGTTGACAAAATAAGCATTTAAAAAATTCTCAATAAGGTAGAAAGATGGGTAAAAACCAATATGATTAAATTTTACAATGATAAATGGGATAAGTCACAAATTCAGAGGGAAAAAAAAAGCATTGCTCCAATAAAAGATGGGTGGAAATGCTTCCTTGATATTGCTAGAAGGAAAAAGGAAGACCTAAGGTTTTAGTTGACCAGAAAGTTCAAAATGATTGACACAGCTGCTCTAGAAAATAATTAATTGAGGGAACTAAGGATTAATCTGGAACAGAGAAAACTTGAGGAGTGATTAAACATCAAAATACTCTTACACAGAAGGAGTTGGCAGATTTTTTTTGAGTACAGAACTAGGTTTACCAAGTGGAAATTCAGGGAGATAGATTTTGACTTCATACAAATAATAACTTTTGTTTCGTATACTGGAAAGTGTTTCCAGGGTATTTAATATGTCCTAGGCATAATCAAGATATGGCGCTACAGAGATAGGCATAGACTCATGCTCAAGGAGCTCAAGTCCTTGAGCTCAAGTCAAGTAATAAATAGGCTAATTTGAGAGGAAGTGAACACTTCAAAGGAGGAAGTAGTTACGCAAAGGTTTACTGGTGACTTTTAACGGGAAATCTTGTATTGGGTGATTTGTTAAGTTAAACTGCTTTTGCAAGCAGTTTGTGTGTGTGAGTGTGTGTGTGTGTGTGTGTGCGCGTGTGTGTTATTCAGCTGTGAGAAAGAAAGAACTTCAAGTTCAAATCCTGCCATTTGCAACAACATTGATGAACCTAGAGGGTAATAAGCTAAGTGAAATAAGCCAGACAGAGAAAGCCGAATACTCTATGATCTCACTTAAATGTGGAATCTTAAAAAAAAAATTGAACTCAGAAACAGAGAATCGAATGGTGGTTACCAGAAGCTGGGGAATAGGCAGAATGGGGAGATGCTGGTCAAAGAGTAAGAGCCTTCAGTTATAAGATTAAAAATTCTGGGGATCTAATGTACAGTATGATGACTAGTAAATAATACTGTATTGTATACTTGAAATTTGCTAAGAGAATAGCTCTTAATCATTCTCATCACACACACACAAATAGTAACTGCGTCAGGTCATGGATGTGTTAGTTAACTTGATTATTGTAATCATTTCACAGTGTATACGTATATCAAATCATCACACTGCACACTTTATTTTTTTTTTTTATTTTTTTTTTTTTGCGGTATGCGGGCCTCCCTCTGCTGCGGCCTCTCCCGTTGCGGAGCACAGGCTCCGGACGCGCAGGCTCAGCGGCCATGGCTCACGGGCCCAGCCGCTCCACGGCATGTGGGATCCTCCCAGACCGGGGCGCGAACCCGGTTCCCCTGCATCGGCAGGCGGACGCGCAACCACTGCGCCACCAGGGAAGCCCCTGCACACTTTAGATATGTACAATTTTATTTGTCAATTATACCTCAATAAAGCTGAATGCAAAAACAAAACTTCTTTACAAATTTCACTCCAGGCTACTGGTCCAAGGTGTAGCAGGGCATTTCCTTTAAAAATTGCATTAAATAAGCTGATCTTACTTAATGGCATTTATATACCAAATGTCAGGACTTCAGTCACAGGGAGTACTTAAATGAAATGAGGAGGAGTCATGGTCATCAGTTCATTCATTCTTTCAACAAACATTTCATAAGGTCCTCTCACACTTGCTCTGTGGAGGTCTGCCCTTATGATGTGGAAAACTCACAGGTTTTTCATGAGAATTCCTCAGTACCCAGGTCTATCACTGCACAGTCTCCCACTAGACTGAAGCCACCGTTTCTAACAAAATAATTTAAATGGGGACCCAGAATGCTTTAACTTCCCATCAAATGGGGCACCAACAACTACCCATTTGCAATGTTGCTGTCAGAATATTAAGTTCCTGAGAAGGTTCACTGATTATTACTGGTTCAGCCGATGTTTTGTGACAGGCTACAAAGAATACAAATCCTAGCAATTGTCTTGGAGATCTCTCAAAATAGCACTGTAAGATTTCCTCGGTGAGACTGCTAAGTCTTGTGGCTATAAATCTCCCCCCAGTAACACTGCTTATTCAATTTAAGGCTGCAATCCCAGAGAGATTAATGAGGTGGGTTGTCCACTAGTCAAGGGAAGAACACAAGATCTATCCCATCTTATTTCATCTTCTGGTTTAATCATTATAAGTGTTATGTAATGTGACATTCACACATTATTGAAGACATTCAAAGAACAAATTGCATATCACTAATCAGCAGATCATTTTTCATTTTCATTTCTTGCAGACTCTGAAATTAATGATGCCCTCTCTTTTCTATTAAATTTTTTTTTCAGAAAAAGTTATATTAAATAAGAAACTGAACATGGGAACAATAAATATTCCTTTTTTTTCTTTTGCGATTTCGGTGCTTTTCCCTAAGCTAATGAAACCCAGCAGTGTTAGAAAAAAGGCTTAAGGAGCAGCAAATTATTTTCTTTCGGTTCGTTAAATCTCTGACAAGCAACTTGCTCCTTCAGGATCCAAAATGTTCTTTTCCCACTTGATTCTTTCATGTCTGCTATTCCTCTTTACCTCAGTGGTTGCAACACACTTGGATGCTATTTCCAATCTGCTAATTGGGTCCAGGGGAGTGTCTGGATGAACTGCGGCAGTGAGGCCGTGATGAACTCGCTGGGCTCCATGCTCTCTGCCAGTATCTGCTCCCACTGGAATCCTCTCTGACAGGGCTGCAGGCGTGCTCAGGGCTGGAACAGCTGATGGAAGGGGGCACTCTGGCCTCAGGCACTGCAGTCTCAGTCAGCTGGGAAACAGAGGGCTGGTCCAACCATCGGGATCTGCACCCTCTCCAGTGACATACTGGGGGACTTTAATTAAGTAAGAAACTCTTTCAACAATATTGTAAAATATTGAAGAAGGCTCATCAAAAAGAAGCTCAGGGTTCTCTGAAATTTAAGCTTTTAGTAGGCTCCAGGAACCCTTTTTATTTTAAAGTAAAAGTCAATTAGAACATTCATCTCTTCCTTTCCAGTTCAAAACAAGCCAGTCTCCACAGATTATGATCCTTCACCCTCTTTACTACCCTCTTGTTTAATACTTTAAGCATTACTTCATTCTGACATTTCTCAGCTGGAGCTTTCAAATTCAGCCATTCAGGCAAACACGGTGCCTGCTTTGGCACAGCAGCTTGGTGAACAGGTCGGGTGAGACATTCTGTACAATCCCCTCCACCCTCATTTTATTCACACAGAGCTGTCCACCTCCTGAAAGCCGCTTTCCTTCAGGGAACATGCAGTAGCTGATCTATCATTGAGAGAAAAAAAGCAGCAACAATGTCTGGGGAAGCCCCTAGGATGTCACTGCTATTAGGAAATAGGTCTCCAAATGCAAATGTTCCAGTCTTGGGAGAATGTGAGCTAGCCTTGGAAGGGGAGGGGAAGAACAGCCATCAAACTTGAATTTGGAACAAAAAGACCTGGATTCTGGTCCTGTGTCACCTCTCTGGGCCTTGGTTTCCTCTGCTGAAAGAGAATATCTGCTTCAAAGAGCAGCTATAGAAATACACCCACATATACTCAAAGAGGCTGCAGTCTTAGCTATAGTAAAAGGGAAAAATGGAAATAACATAAATATCTACCAGAAGGAGAAGTGGGTAAGTAAATAATTAAATATTCATTCTATGGGCAAGCAGCAGTTTAAAAGAATGAGATAGATCAGTGTGTTTTATTATGGAATGATTTTTCCAAGACATGCATGGGCTTGAAAAAAAAAACAAAAAAGCTAGTAGTAGAAATTATGCATAGTATACTATCATTAGTGTAAAAAGAATACAAAGTAACATTGTACATTTTTTTACGTTTAGTTTGCATGTAAATGAATAGAAAACTATATTGGATATAATACACTATTAATGGTAGTGGTTAACCCTGTGGGGCGAGCAGGGAACTGAGACAGAAGTGCTGCTCAAAGGGAGTATTTACTCTTATTTGTAATATGTTAAGTTTCTTATTAAAGAGTGTATTTTTTAGAGTTACAGATGCAGAAAATAAACATGCTTACCGGGGGTAAGGCAGGGGGAGGGATAAACTGGAAGAATTGGGATTGACATACACATACTACTATATATAAAATAGATAACTAATAAGGACCTACTGCATAGCACAGGGAACTCTACTCAATACTCTGTAATAGCCTATATGGGAAAAGAATCTAAAAAAAAAAAAGAGTGGATATATGTATATGTATAACTGATTCACTTTGCTGTACACTGAAACTAATACAGCATTGTAAATCAACTATACTCCAGTAAAATTTTTTAAAGTGTATTTCTTTATTAAACGTGTAATTAAAAGTTATTTTTAAAGGAAAAAAGTGCTTGTGAGATATGTGTGTGAAACTACTCTGGAAAAAAAAAAATGCTTGGTAGACGTGAACTTTTACTATTTTCTCTGCCCAGGCCAAACCCCACATATCCTGGCCATTTTCTTCTTGGACAAGGTGGGCAAAGCAACTCCCTCCTCAGTTCAGTTCTCCCACCATGACTGGCTCCAATGAAGGGGGAACGTCCTTTCATTGGTTACCTCACTGTGTAAATGACCAAAAAGTGAATGGGTGGACCCCAGGCTGGGCCTACAATAGGCCCTTGGTAGATGTCTATTAATTACAGACTCTGTTGATTACTAGGCCTCAAAGTACATCTAAACTTCCTTTTGGATTCTTTCTGTCAATGCTTCATTCAGTCTAATTTAATGGAGTTGATTTAAGTCAGTGTTTCCTAACCCCTTTTTTTGCAGCCCCTGCCAAAGGGCAAATTTTTTTCCTAATCACACCATTCATGAATTTCTGCCCTCTTGGGGGTGCTTTTATCTCTGCTGAGGACTTAAGTAAGCTACCCATTCTTTACTATGTACCAGGTACTGCTTAAAGCATCGTACCTGATTGGACATACTTAGTCGTCCAAATCAGCTGAGAAATCTGAGGCACAGATAAGTACTTACCATAGTCCGAACCCAGACAGTCTGACTTCCTTCTGTGTTCACACCGCTTCTCAGAGAAAATGTGCCCCAAAATGCTTGAGAAAAATATCTTGCCTCACAGAGAGAGATCAATGGAGTTTATTCCGAATGAAACTGTCACCTTTCCGTCATGTTTACAGCACACAGAGGTTGAGATTAAAGGTAACACACCAGAGTGTAAGTAACATAAGGTCCTGTAAGCACAGTTTTCAAGAACACAAGTGCGAGGACAAAACAAACCTGTTTTTGCTAGAGTTCATGGCAGTTAAAAATACAGAACAAGATGAGAACACACAATAGCACAAGACATAACTTTGGAGGGTGAAGACTGGTTCCACACACCATACGCAAAAATCAGATTTTTGAGCTCCACGCGTTCATACGCCAATGAGCAAAGTATATGTTTTCCTGCTCCCTGTGGGGAAGCCTGGGTCATTTGGTGTCTTTCCAACCTCATTGCCTGGGATTCCTAAAACAGTGCTCCCTCCCTGGCTGTGGCCACACCTGTCTCTTACATTCCCAGAGGCTCACTCACACACCTCTGCACATGCAATGTCATCCAAGTCCAGCCTACTTTTGAGGGTCTACCTCAAATCCAATCTCCTCCCCACCTCAGACAAGCCCACATCCTGTCCCCTCCCGGGAGACCCCTGCCCAGCCAGCCAGATCCGATTTCTCCCTCTTTTGAGCTTCCTAGCACATACCGAGCGCACTGCTCATCTGAAGCTCTTTGCGGTAGGGGTTGACTTGGTTCTGTGTGCCATTCTCTCCGAGACCTCCATTCCCAGGTGGGAAGGCTTGGCTAGGACTTACACTTCTAGGTACTTTCCCCAGGGCCCAGCAAATACCGATTAATGGGTTGGCATGTTTGAGGGACTGGGTCTGATGTGATTTGCTGTTTAGAACGTGCATACCAAAACATCTATCTGGAGGAGTGAGCGGAGACATTGTTTTGGTCACTCTGAAAGCAGAAATTGGACTCCAGGACTTAAAAAAACGTTATTATTGGATATAAGGATGGAGAGAGTAAAATAATCAACATTTCAGCTCTGGCTTCCACAGTGATCATATATGTTCCCCCAAAGCTTCTAGACAACAGGCATAAAAGCTTTTTGGCCCACAGGCTAAAAAGGTAGCAGGTAAAAATTCCAGTAAGCAGAAGAGCCCACCCTCTCAGTCGTAAAATGAAGCAATATCCTCTCAACGGAGAGTGGGACATATAATTTCCTACTACTTCTGAGGAGGGCAGTGGAGTGTAGGCAGTGAGAACACTGGCTCCCAAGGCAGGCTGATTGCTAATCCCAGCGCTGCTGCCCACAAGCTGTGCAGCCTTGGATAAGTTCCTTAACTATTCTGTGTCTCAGTTCCTTCATCTGAAAATGGAATTAATAACAGTATTCCCACCTCAAAGACTGTGGTAACAATTAAATACGGTACACTTAGAAGAGTGTCGTTAGCTACACTATTGTTTGCAAAAGTACAATCACTTTTTTATTGTATTATAAAAAGTTCATATAATCAGGAAAGAATAAACTAGCAGATGCTCTTTATGTCTGTATAATGTGGAAGAAGAACAAACTCACCCAAGAGCCTAACTTTTAACAATGTTTAAACTCTTTGGGTATCACTGTGTACATTTCTCACATGACAGTATAAAGCAGGCTGGCTTTTATTTATTTATTTACATTCCTGAAACATTTATTTGACAACAATAATAATTTATAGACAATATAATCAGGGAGAAAATAAAATGGTAAAACCATTTCAAGAGACAAAGGAGAATATTGTTGTTTGCAGGTACTGTGATTGTCCACATAAGGCAGCCAACAGAATCTACTGTAAGTATATAATGAATAAAATAATTCAGTAATTTGGCCAGATTAAAAATCAATAGCAAAAATCAATACCCTCTCTGTGTTTTTGTAGTCATCAGTTAGAACATGTAATGTACTATTCACAGTAGAAACACATAGAATACAGGCTGGCTTTTATAACACCCACAATCTGGGCTAGAGATGACAGAGTCACTATTTAATTAACCTGCTGCTACCAGATGATCCTAGATAAACTATTCATCTTCTAAGCAAATGAGCTTCTCACACCTACTAAAATGAACCCAAAATAATAGCTGTTAGCTTGAGGTGGGGGAAGGAGGCTTCAGTTTAACGTGATCATATAACTCCTTTTCTTATGGGATTTATGCACCACCCCACACTCCACTGGTGTCAACAAATGGCAGAAAAATAACCTACAACTGACAAAAAGCAACCTTATAAATAACTTCAACTGCCCATATTCTCTTAACTAAGCAAATTATCTTCATAATGATGCTGGACAGTGGCTATGAATGAATTTACAAACAGACACATGCTGTGATCATTTGTGCAAAATAAATTATTTCACCTAAAAACACTTTTCACAACCAAGGACAGACACATAAGCAGTTTTGCCTCAAGGCTGGCACCGTACCATTGCCTATCACTTCCTCTCTGGCCCTGAAAGGTATAAAGGCTGAGCTTGTCCTGGTTTAATAACTTCTTTTTTTTCCTTATTGATTTCTTCCTACAACCATCTGCTGGCAAGATTAGCAGACCAGAATTCAGAGCGGATTGAAGCATATACACTTTTTAGTGTAAATTATTTAATTTCATTGGGGTTTCTTGTAGGACATTTCAAATGGTGTGTATCTTAACTGGGTCTTTTATAAACAACCTCCAACCCTACTTTCCAGAGACAATATAAGTGAAAAGGAACTGTGTGAATTTCAATTAAGGGACAAGGTCTTCATGTTCCAATTGTCCCACTCTCCGGGTACATTCACAATCAAGGCAGCAGTTCTAGGGTTCAGGCTATGGCACTTCTTGCCTAATTTTGCAATTCCCATCTGCCTTGGCTGAAGTACACCCATGAGCTCGGTGGCTTTATAGCATCGACCGTGGCACTTTTCGGAGGAAGGGAAAGGCCACTGCATCTTATTCCACCCACAAAGAGAAGGAGTACAGCCCAAGGTCAAAACCAAGGACTGGCAGAAACCTTCCTCTCGGAACTGCTATGTACCCAGGAGCACAGGAAAAGAGAAGGCCTGGCCCTCTCTTCTCTCTCACTTGATTCTCCGTGGCTGGAGATAAGGGAGGGCCTAGAGAGGCCTGTGACTCTTCAGACACATTTGCTCCTGGGGTGTTGAAAACATCACACTGAGGTGATGGCTGCCCCCATCCAGCAGAATGCTCCCTGCGATACCTTTGTCTGTATCTGCCTGTCTCTCCCTCCAAGTATGTGTCCTTCCTTATCTCCTTCTCTCTGTCTCTGTCTCTTTCGGCCTGTGTGTATCTTCCTGTCTCTTCCTCTCTCTGCTCTGCCCCTGTCTGCCTCTTTGAGGCTCTGCTGGTCCATCTGTGCGTCTCTCATGGTTGTCCAGTCATTCAGGCCTGCATGATGACTTTCATAGGCCCAGCACTTTTGCCTTCATGGGCTCCTTCCTCTATGAAAAAGAATATTGCAACACATTTTATGATTGCATTGGTAGAGAGACAAATATAATCCAGGATGGATCCATAACTGTATATTCATTATTATTATTATTATTATTATATTTAGTTTTTCTCCTGATTAAAAAAATTAATTAAATATTTTATGGACCCCCTAAAATTGTCATGGGCCTGAGGCAACATGCCCTGCAGTCAGAGTCTTTCTCTACATATACTCACACCTGCACACACACACATACCACACCCTTCCAACAGAAGGCTGACCCCGCGTTCCCAGCTTAGAAAGTTGTAAGCAAGATCATCTAGTCTACTTTTGCTCTAAGCTTTGGGGCTAAAGTTATTTTGTTCTGGCACATTCTTCGACTTCTCACAGGTTGGGGGGTAACGCTTGTCCTGTCCTTATTTGGGAAAGTTACGATGGAAGCTTCTGGTGAGAGCTTCAGGATAGAAACAAAGTGTGTGTTTCTGCCTGTTTTAAATTCTAGGTTAGGCACAAGAAGTTCTCCACGCAGCCAGGTCTAGTCCACTAGACATCTGCCTTGGGGATGTAGCTGAAGCTCCAGCCCGACTCAGACGCTCTTTTCCTTGCCTCTTTTCCTGCCTCTCTTACTGGGAGACCTGGCTGGATGAAGGCAGAAGGCTGCGTGGCCATGCATCTTCCTATCCACAAACGTACTGGCACCCCATTGTGACACAACTCACACCACCATCATCTCTCTGAGGAGGCCTTGGCATCTCACACATAATAAAGCTTGCTTCGTCTTCTCAGAGAGCCAGCAGGGCGATGACACGTGGTGTGGGTCGGGAGCAAGTGGATTTGATCACTTAGCCTGGGAAGACTGAGAATAATCATTTGCCTCCAAACCTAACCACCATCCACACTCTATCCCCAGACATAGTTTTCAGGTTTGCTATTTGGTTCTTTAACTTGTTTCTATAATAGTCCTAATTAAAAAGTCCGGCCCCAAAATCCCTAAGCTTTTTGCTATTTCCCTGGGAAATAGAATAAAATGAAATTGATTTTCTTCTTTATCAGTAAAGCTTATAAATTGAAGGCACAAATCCCAGGAAGCCAGCATATTAAATTTATCTTAATGCTACTAATTGGACCCCCCAAAAATGTCCTTTTCTGCTTGTTAAAGTTTTGAAAAACAACTAAATCCCACCTGTTTCAATTATACTTTCCTATCTATTTCCGTTGGCCCCAGTAAAATAAAAATAGGTCCAATGTGCTCTTTTAAAATTAGAGTTCTCACTTTTCCAATGATTTTGACAATTTCTGGCCCTGACCCTTTTTTGCCAGTTTTGCTTACAATAATCTCCTCTTCCTATTTGCTTTTATTTGCTAATGGATTTTCCTCTCTGATCCTTTGGTGTTACCTACACACATTTACCTTCTAATTTCCTTCTGGTCTCAGAGACCTGTCAACGATTCACCTTATCAAAGACGAGAGGAAAAAATTAAAATTATAAATCTAATAACGGTAATACTTTAAGGCATAAATTTCTGTCCTTTCAATATCCTATGCATATCTAACTCAGTTCTCTGACATTTCCATTGCTTTGAACCAATCACAAAATTCTCATCTTCCAACAAGCAAGGACACAAAAAGGATGAATGACAAAGAGATCAGGTTCCTAATAACATATTCATGAAGGTTCCCTTTTGCATGGTCACATGAAGTCTATAAGTTAGGCTCAACATGTGAATTTCCAAGCAATTTGAATCCCAACATCTGAAGAAAAGATGCCACCTATTTATTTCTTTATTTTTTTTAACATCTTTATTGGAGTATAATTGCTCTACAATGGTGTGTCAGCTTCTGCCCTACAACAAAGTGAATCAGCCATACATATACATATGTTCCCATATCTTTTCCCTCTTGTGTCTCCCTCCCTCCCACCATCCCTATCCCACCCCTCTAGGTGGTCACAAAGCACCGAGCTGATCTCCCTGTGCTATGTGGCTGCTTCCCACTAGCTATTTTACATTTGGTAGTGTATATATGTCCATGCCATTCTCTCACTCTGTCCAGCTTACCCTTCCCCCTCCCCATATCCTCAAGTCCATTCTCTAGTAGGTCTGTGTCTTTATTCCCATCTTGCCCCTAGCTTCTTCATGACCTTTTTTTTTTTCTTAGATTCCATATATATGTGTTAGCATACAGTATTTTTCTCTTTCTGACTTACTTCACTCTGTACGACAGACTCTAGGTCCATCCACACCCAGCCACCTATTTATTTGTTAGCTAACTGTTTTCACATTTGGGTTCACCTTGGAGGACACAAACAAAAGAAATGCAATGGAAACACAAAGGTGGATGCCTGTATTTATATTTCCCGACTCCCCATCTCAGCATCGTCAAAGAAACGTAGAAATCATAGGGATAAAAAACCTTGTTGCACAGGAAAATAATCTAACTGGTTAAAGTCATGACAAGATGTGTAGGGTTAACATTTCAAACCCAAACTTAAGGTAGATGATCAAAAAGGGCAAGACATGGAGAAGCTCAGTGGTACCAACCAGGCCAGATTTTCTTTTTATCATTGATTTCAGGAGCTATGGAAGATCCTGATCCCTTGTGCCTTCCCCTAAGTTGACAGGACAAAGGAAACCGAATGGACCTGTTCCTGCTCAGGCATATGAGACCCTTCAATGAGCTCTACTCCAGACTGCCTGAATAGATTTGAATTTGCTTAAATATGAAGGCTCGATTATAATATATAAAAATAGAAATAAATGTTATTATTAATTCAGTTGGTTAAGTAGTATATCCAAACTCAATGTGAGTTAGAAAAAGAAAATGGAGTTTCCTCTTTACACGGAAAAAACAAATTTTCATTCCTGTGTAACATAAGCAAATAATAATATCATAGAAAAAAAAAACAAAGCTACTACCTAGCTCGGTGGCTTTACCACAGTGTCCTGGGGCACTCTGAGGTACTGTGGAGGCTCAGGGGTCACTGGGGGGCAAGAGGGAAACCATGGAAGGAAGTGCCATTTCTAGGACTTTAACACAGTGGGTCTTCCGTAATACACTGTGGCAAGAATGATCCCAGTGGTTTAAAAAAAATTAGTTTGAAAATATAGATAATTCCTCTGACTTAGAAAAAAAACTCAATAAAGCTTTTCTCTGAGAAATAGGAATTTGTACCATTTAAAAAGATTTTTTTTCCAAATCTTATTTGCAGCACTGTTGTTAAAGCTAAAAGCTGGAAACGACCTAAATACCCAATAATCAAGTATTGGGATATAATTAGTATAGAGTTTTAGGCAATATTAAGAATGATACTGTAGTTTTTAAACATTTTGACATGGGAAGATGTTCATAATAAATTTGAAGGGTTTCAAACAGATTAAAAAAAGATTAAGTATGGTATAATCTCATTTTATATTGTCTATGTATTTATCATGTATGAAACTATATATTTATATAATATACAAAATATCAATATACATATGAATATGTATTTGTGTCCATAAGCCTCTTGCCCTCTCCCCACCTCCTAAAATCCTTCACGAAAGCTTAATATCACCAGTCTCTCAAGGCAGGACAAAAGGAAGGAAAGGAACTGCACAAATAAAGCCAGAACTCCTTCAAGCAGGAAGAAGAAGAGAAAAATGAGAAATACATGTAATATGATTTTCGTCTCCTCACACAAGGTGGTTATATATTGTTTCTAATCACTTCAGGTGACTTGAGGGCATGGATTTTGGCATCAAAAAGGCTTAGAGGCATCCTACCTTTTCGATTTCCATTTTCCATGCATCCTACCTTCTTTAACCTTTTCCTCCCTTTTCCATTACTGCCTGAAGATATTTCTGCTTCTCTGGTGTCATCAATTAAGCTAACATGGGTAGAAATGATATCACAGCACCTGGTGTGCTCAATATACAGTCTCTTCCTCCCTCTCCTGTCAATTGTGCCTAAAGATGTGTTAATGATCTTCAAGAATAATAAGTGTAGGCCACATGGACTAACGTTTTCTTTGAAAGCTCCTAAATAGGCAGTACAATTGTGTAGCAAAGTGAGGTCTGGGGCCTTCCCAAGGACCAAACGTTTGAAAACAAGAACAAGATGCTGAATAAACCCAAACCACAGCCAGTTTGTAGTCATTATCCTCTGGATCCAGCTCCTGAGTTCTGGTTAAACAGAAGGGTGCTGTCTGTTGGCCAGGCTTCACTTTCCAACGCTTTTCCCAATGACCCTGGCCCTACTTGAATTCCCATCTGTGTGCCTTTGCACACTGCGTGCACTCTGTGCAGATGAGGAGCACAGGCACACGGCTGCAGCAGCTGGCACAGGCTCTTCCCCGTAGGCTGCAGGCATCCCTGTCTGGCCAGCTTCACCACTGACAAGCAGCCAGGGCTGCAATCTGACGCCTCCCTCAGACTGGAACCAAACGAAGTTCATTCACTCCTTTACTTCATTAACACAGAAAATAAACTCATAATTAAGTGTGCTTTTGTTTCATGTTGTTTTCTTCCTAAGAAAATTTGCAGACTCGAGAAAAATCCGTATTGATTCTAGGCAATATCTCAGGGTAATAATATCTTCAATTAAAAGGAAGAAAGCTCACAATAAGGTGTCTTCACCCACATAACAGTGACTCTGCCAGTTACTACCCATGTGGCTCTGGGCAAGTTATTAAACCTCTCTGTGCTTTAGCTTCCCTATCTGTAAAATGGGGTAATAATGTAATAACAGTCAGTACTCAAAGGTTATTATGATATTAAAGAGTCAAATTGATAAAACATTTATAGACTTAGGTGGGGAGAAAGAAGGCAATTTCAGTGAGCATCTACTTTGTATTAGATGGTTTCATATATTATCTCATTTGTCTCTATGACCAAATTGTAAATGGGTGTTCTTGATCTCATTTTACAGAAAAGAAAACAGAGTCTCAACTAGAACAAAGTGACTTGCTAGCAAGTGACTGAGTTGGAATTTGAATAGAGGTTGATCTGAGTCCAAATCTTTGTACATCACCATGCACATAACATTAATAATGGTGATAACAGCTACCATTTATTTCATTCTGAATTCTATGCCCATTATTTTACTTCATTCTTACAAGAATCCTTAGTGATAGTACATAGGACCAGCCCCTGCCATGGCCCATAGTGCATCCAACTCAATCTGCTGTCTCTGGTGGCAACAGTGAGGGACATGGCAAAAGAAGATCACAGTCCTCACCCTTGATCGAAACAGTTATAGCTCCCAAAATGGCACGCTGGGTATTCATTTACCAAAAATAGTAAATGCTGAAAGAACCATACAAAAAAACATAACTCATGTACCCAAACTGGAAAGGACGCAATGGCTCTAAGATGAAAACAGAGACATTTGTAAGCAGCAGTCTCCAGTATTCTTTACTCCTAGCCACACATGGTTAAGAACATGTCCTCAATTTACTCACACAAAAGGCAGACATATACAACCGATGAAGTAAATATAAATAGGACTTCTGAAATTTTTTCCAACTTTCTACTTTGGCATCATTGACTCAGGACATAAATGGTAGAGGGGAGGAAAGAGGAGACATAGGCAAGTGAAGGAAAGAGAAAGAGAAGTGGGCAGGGAGAAGGAATGGAAAAGAGAATGACAGATAAAAGAAGGAGAAGGGGCGGAACAGGATGGAGGGGAGAGGCAAGAAATAGAGGAAAGGAAACAGAAAAAATGTTTACTGAGCACCTGCTTTCTCAAAAAGCCTTTATGGTAGGAAAACATTTAGCACTCTTCTGGTTGAATAACCTATATCTCTACCCTGTTTCTGAAATTGCATCTACGTTGAGGATGTCTGTTAAGTTTTGGAAACTTTCTACCTAACTCTTCCTATTTCATTGTTGGATTCTGAGGCAACACAGGTGAGGAGACCCAGGTGAGGTGCCTGAGGTTGGCATGCCTGGCACAGGTCTCACAATTGTGCTCTGGCTCTAAAAAGCAGGGAGACTGCCTGAGGCCATGGCCACTGTGGACTCCTCTTCTGCCTTGGACAGCTGGACCACCACTGGCAGACATGAGCCCGGGCACCACAGCTGAACCCAGCACTCTCATGTGCTGCACTCACTTGATTACGGCCACTACCTGCCTCTGACAAGCCATCAGGAACACTAGTCATCTCTTCCCCACAAAGGCTTCTCCCATTTATGCTGTAAAAACATCCCGCCATAGCTCCGAGGCCTGTTGGATAGTGCACGTTGATTGACAACGACTGTGTCTTCCAGGGGAAGAGTCCACCCATGAGGATCATAGATGGCCAGATGACCCGAGGTAATTTTCTCACCAAAGAACACTGGGCTCAGGCATCCTGGCCATATTCAGCAGAGAATCCTTCCCAGTCAAATCCACAGAGGAGATTTTTCACAGCTATAAGCTTTTACTTGAGTTGTTATTGGAGTTTTCCATCACTGACTGTTTAAGAAAATATTAAAAATCTACACACAGACTTCTGCTTTACAATTTCAGTTCGCCAGCCTGGCTGCGTGCATCAACACACAGTCTAAGGGAAGCATGCTGGTGATGTCTGCTATCTGCTTCCTCAGGTGTGTAAAAACTCTTGCCTGGGGGCTTCCCTGGTGGCGCAGTGGTTGCGCGTCCGCCTGCCGATGCAGGGGAACCGGGTTCGCGCCCCGGTCAGGGAGGATCCCACATGCCGCGGAGCGGCTGGGCCCGTGAGCCATGGCCGCTGAGCCTGCGCCTCCGGAGCCTGTGCTCCGCAACGGGAGAGGACACAGCAGTGAGAGCCCTGTGTACCACAAAAAAACAAACAAAAAAAACCTCTTGCCTGGGGGACAGTTGGCCTCCTCCGCCAGCAACAGTGACAAAAGGAGTGGGAGAGAGTACTATCAAACCTCTGCTGACTTTGGGGAGGGGGTGGAATGTCACATAATTGGGCTATAGAATGAATTCTTCATTCTGGTCATTGTACTCAGTGCTTAGAAAATTCTGAACATTCTTTTTGCCTCAGGGAATGTACAGTATGATGAGTAAAACCATTTTCGGGTGAAATTCACCTACTTTTAAACCCTGGCTTTGCCATAAACACATTAGCTGTGTGACTTCGAGCAAGTCACTTGGCTCCTCTAAACCTTGGATTCCTTGTCATTGAAACTGGAGAAACTACACCTACCTTGAGAGGTAAAGTTTAGTAAGGTCATATAGGTGTGGCAGGAACATTTATCAAAACTACTTCTAAATTGTATTGTTCTCCCTTTATTTCTAATTCTCTGTTCCTTCTCCTTTCTGACAAGTAGGGAAACTCTATCATTCTTTGACTCAAGGATTTGGGCTCATCAAAAAGTAGAGGTAATGGGCTTCCCTGGTGGCGCAGTGGTTGCGCGTCCGCCTGCCGATGCAGGGGAACCGGGTTCGCGCCCCGGTCTGGGAGGATCCCACATGCCGCGGAGCGGCTGGGCCCGTGAGCCATGGCCGCTGAGCCTGCGCGTCC
>NC_041217.1:117995723-118017046 GCF_002837175.3 Physeter macrocephalus
AGCCTGTGCTCCGCAACGGGAGAGGCCGCAACAGTGAGAGGCCCGCGTACTGCAAAAAAAAAAAAAAAAAAAAAAAAGTAGAGGTAAGCCAATATCAAAGGCCCTTCTTGTGTTACGTAAACACTAAAGTCCATTGGGAAAAATGCCCAGCAATAGTTAGAAAATGTGATGTTGAAAGATATCATTTATAATAGCAACTAAGGACACAAAGACCTAAATTGGTTAAAGATATGGGTAGATGAAGCTACAGATAGAAAGGCTCAAACTTATAAAATTATAAAGATGTCAATTCTCCCCCAAATCTATAATTTTAATGTAATTCAGTAAAAATATTGGAAATTTCCAAGCCAATTATAAAACTTATGCAGAAGAGCAAAACTTCAAGAATGGCCAAGATTCTCCTGAAGAATAAGGTACAGAAGGTGGCGAGGTGGGAAGAGACTTGCCTAATCAGATTTAAAGCTTATTATAAAGTTATAAAAGCCAATGACATTATGGTACTGACACAAACACAGACACACAGACAACGGCATACAACAGCCCAGCAATGAATCCACACATATATGGAAACTTGGTAGATAATAGTGATGTCACTGCAGATCATTGGGAAAAGATAAGTGGTGCTGAGACAATTAATACAATAGTCATATTCAAAAAATAAATGGAATAGTGCCCCTTTTTCATCCCAGGTCAATTAAAGATGCATGTGGGGAAGGGGGTGCGGGTGTATAATGAAGTTGAAGTAGGAAATATTTTTATAATAAGACACTAAACTATATATCATAAGAAACAGTTTGATATATTTAACCATCTTAAATTTTTTAATTTATTAAAAGACATTATTTTAAAAAATATAAAAAGTGAAACTCTAAATCACAAATTGGGAGAAGATACTGCATTGGATCTTCATAAATAACTGATACTTGATTGATAAGCAGAATATATAAGAACTTCTACAGATCAATTTAGAAGAGAAAAACAACCCAGCAGCAAAATGGGTAAGACATGGACAGATATTTTACAAAAGAGGAAATAAAAATACCAATAAACAAATATATATGTATATTTTGGGAACTCCTTCCATGCAGGCACCAGAATGCACAAGAGAGATGCTTGGCAGCATTATTCATGATAGCCTTAAACTGAAACCAAAACAGGTCTAACAAGAGTAGACAGATGAATAAACTGTGGTTTAATTACACAATGGAATGCTATATCACAGTGAAAAAGTCCATCAACATAGACGAATCTCATAAACCATGCAGAATGAAAAAAGCAAGTTGCAGAAGAATATACATAGATGATATCATCAATATAAAATTCAAAATCACACAACACTAAACAATATATTGTTTAGGAATATATACATATGGAGTAGAATTATATTAAAAAGCAAGATATTAATAAACACAAAGAAACCTTACCTCTGGCAGTGAATGTAGGAGGTACAGCTAGGGAAGTCTAGAAGGGGCCTCCAACAGAACTGGTAATACTCTATTTCTTAAGCTGGGTGGTAGCTCCATGGGTTTGCATTATATTATTCTTCATTATCTTATATGTTATATATATTTTTATAGGTATAAAATAATGTTAATGGACTTGTGGGATCCAATGAAGACCAATAAGATGTTAGGAGAGGTTTGATGGGAGTTATTATGAGAGAAAGATTCTTCATATTCTGAGAAGTTACCCAAAGCCAAATGTCTCTCCTTCTGGAATACATGGTATGCAAATATAAAGCCTGGAGTCACTTTATCCATTTTCCCCCCACAAAGAAATACATCTTAGGCGCAACCTCATATCACATTAACACAGTACAGAGGAAGAGTGAAACTGGTACCATGATGATACTATTAAACTGTTGAATCAAACCAATCCTGAAGTTAGCGCCATCAGTGGACCATCCAGACATATAAGTCAGTAAATCCCCTTGTTGTTTAAAATGTATAAATCCTGGAGGGATTTATTAAATACCAAGAAACAATCAATTAAGAAAAAAATAAAACAGGAGAACCTAACGGTAGATACACAGAAGAAAACAAACTCATGGTTACCAAAGGGGAAAGGCAAGGAGAGGAGGGATAAATTAGGAGTATGGAATTAACAGATACAAACTACTATACATAAAATAAATAACCAACAAGGATTTACTGTATAGAACAGGGAACTATATTCAATATCTTGTAATAACATATAATGGAAATTAATCTGAAGAATATATATATATAATTGATTCCTTTGCTGTACACCTGAAACTAACACAACATTATGAATCAACTATGCTTAAATTAAAAGAAGTGGGAGGAAAAAAACTTTTGGGGTAGAGAGAGAGGGAGTCAGGAGGGGGAAAAAAGATTTACATTCCCATTCTAGCAATGAAGACTCAAGTATTGTCCAGGAAAGACCTCAAGATGGTTACTAGGCACTGTCTGGTAACTAGTCAAGTGTAGACAAATGAGCAATGATCAGAACTTTAGGCAAAGGTAGGGACAGAGCCCCAAGAAAGGTTTCTTGCCACCTGGGAGAGATGGGCTTTAAAATCAGAATTTAATATTTCTAAAAATAAAAGTGCTATTTCTTACATATCTGAGCTTGTAGACCAAGATTCAAACCTGCTACACTTGTAAGACACCAAGATAGAATTTCCCAAAGTAAGCTTTAGAAAACACTACTCTCTCGTGAACAAAGGTTTCATGTTCATACAGGTTTAGGAAATGTTGTATGCTACAACCTATTCACATCGATTCACAACGCACCTTAGAATATTAAAGCCCTGCAATGAATCTTTCTCTAAATGCATTTGAGCAATGAACTTTTCCGGAGGGACATCTATCACAAGCCGAAAAACTATAATTGCACCAAACACATTTTGGAAAACACAGTCTCCATGTGGCATAAGAAGTCAGCCTCTCTGTCTACAAGGACGCCATATCATTACCCTCTCAGTATTCAAAGCAGAACTCTAGGCTTCATTTACTGCAGTCTCGGAGAGTGACATTTTTCCATCTCCTAGTGAAGCGATGGCCCTCCGCCAGGTTTGAATTCACCACAAGATGAAGTTCAACATTCCCCAAATTTGACTGCTCCTGCTGTCACAGCAGCAAACTGTTGGTGAAAGTCTCTACCAGTAAGTGTTAACTCACACAAGTTTGTCAAGAAAACAGTAAGAGATCATCCTGGAAAAGCATCCCATTTCCATGCCTGTCCCCTTAAAATGCTTATGTTTGCATTTACTGTTTCCTTCACAGATTAGAAATGAGACAGAGAGGACTGGGACTAGCATTTTTAAAATAATATAAAAATAGTATTAGAATTTATTAAGTTCTGCCTATAGAACTGCTGACAATCTTGTATTGATTGAAGAAGTGTGGGCCACAGGAATAGTTATAATTCATGTTCCACTCAGGTTCTTGAACTGCTTGCTTGTGGATTCCTGTTGTGGAATAATGAGTAATAAGAGAAGACGCTGATCAGAGATAAGGTTGTATTACTGGAGGTTGGGAGAGCTGAGGGCAAACCATAAGAGACCGCCCCATACTTGCTCCAGGCCACTGTGTGGTTAAAAAACTTACAGAGACAGGTTTCACAGCTGGGTCCTCCAACTTCACTTTGCACAGCAGGTGTGTTTTTAAAAGGCTGTGGGTAAATTAGAATCTTTATAAAAACTTTAAAAAATTAGTATGAGCTGGAATAGGTTCAGAGTCTATATGAAGTTGGAGAATTAGGATAAAAGTTGCTTACATGTATACATGATATATATGTACACACAAGTACACACATATATAATGAATGCATAGTTTGAAGGGGTTTTTCATTATGACAGATGACAGCTAAGTAAAATTCCTTCTAACTATAAATATATTTTACAAAGATTAAAAAGAAAAATACCAAAATATTAACTATGTCTAACTTTGGATGTTATGATTATGGCTGGTCTTGTTCTTCCTTTTAGTTTTCTGCTCCAAAGTTTCTGTGACAAATGAGACTCTCACCTCCGAGCCATATAACATGTTCCCACTGAATGAAGCAGTGAGGTGCCACTGGCTTTGGAAATGGCCAGAGATTCTTAACAATAGACCTCCATAGTATATAAAGCACAAGAGCGGCATGAGGACTAAGTGTGTGGAGAGGTGAACTTCCAGAAATATCATTCCACCATCGTATAGCAAAATTTATACTTCTTTGGTGGATGTTTAGATTGTTTGCAACTGTTCACTATTATAAACAAGTCTGTGATCTAAATCTTTGCTCAAATTTTAGCTTTTTCTTTTCAAGAATAAAGTCTCAAAGGTAAGATTAATGAATCAATGAATATTAACGTCTTAAGGCTCTCAATGCATGTTGCCTATTGCTTTCCAGGTTGATATGCCAGGAAATATTTATATTGGGAACATACAGATGGGTCTATCTTAATTTCCTAGCTTTAAGAATTAAAATTTGTATTTAATCTTTACCAACTTGACAAACAGAAAATGGTATCAAAGAAGTTTTCATCTTCTTTGAGTACTAGGAAGGTTAAACCTTTTCCTATAAATTTATTTGCCATTTATATTTCCTCTTTAGTGAATTGTGAGCTCTTCCTCTCAATTCAATTACCTATTAATGTTTGTTTTTTTCCTTCAAGATATATATAAACTTTTTACATTAAGGTTATTGACCTTTTGTCAAATATGTATTATGAATATTTTTCTGGTTGTGTTTTAACTTTTTATGTAATAAATGCTGTTTTTTTCTACGTTTTCGTTGCTTTTAAACAGTCAAAATCCTTCTATATTCCAAGATCAAATAAATATTCACTAACTTTCCTTAGTTTTTAATTATTTTTTCATTTATATTCTAATCTGTGGAGTTTTGTCTGTTTGTTTGTTTTTTTGCGGTACGTGGGCCTCTCACTGCTGTGGCCTCTCCCGTTGCGCAGCACAGGCTCCGGACGCGCAGGCTCAGCAGCCATGGCTCACGGGCCCAGCCGCTCCACGGCATGTGGGATCCCCCCGGACCGGTGCACGAACCCGCGTCCCCTGCACCAGCAGGCGGACCCTCAACCACTGCGCCACCAGGGAAGCCCCTGTGGAGATTTTTATTTCTGTCTATGATATGAGATGAAAATATAACTTGATGTTTTCCCCAGATATCTAATTTTCTCGACATTCTTTTCCTGACAATGCCTTCTTTATGAAATACATTAAATTATTCCATATACCAGGAAGTATTTCTTTTCTAATAGGAAAAAGGCTATAATTTTTTAACTTTATAAATGCAATAAATCTCTCATCACTGAAAGGACTATAAGTGAACCTTTGAACACTTTTATAAATGGCCTCTCCTCTCCCCACAACTACCTCTTTTATCTGTTATGTAAATACTGGTCCATCCACCAAGCTGCCCAAAGCAAAGTATAGCCCTCTGTTCCCATTCTATATAGGCTCTCTCCGTTATTCTTTACCTCACTGCAGTGTCCACCAAACTAGTGAGGAGGCTGAGTTATCCCTATCCTCTCAACACTCACAGTCCCTAGGGCACATACATTGGGTCAGTCAGTCCCAAGGGAGTTCTGTGGGGTAGCTGGGACAGAGAAAGGCTTGCAAGTTTAAGAAGATGACACTTGATGACAGAGTTGAAAGGAAAAGTAAAATGAATACATCATGCTGCCTCAGTGCAAAAGAAAAAAAGAGCATTTTTACTCCACTGGTGCTTACTCAGAGAATGACACTAAGGTGGAAAAGCTATTCATGGTTCAAGTACAGATGTAATGAAAGAACACTGGACTAGAAACAAAGAAGCCTGAGGCTCCAATCCTGATTCTGCCTCTAATGACCTTGGACAGTCAGTGAAGTTCCTGGGACCTTGGCTCACTCATCTGTAAAATGAAGGGCTTGACTATTACAGGATGCAGTTTGGAAGTTCACAGGCCAATTGTGCAAATATATTTAGTTTGGTTCACATGGTGTTTTAATTTTTTAATGTAATGGGGCATAGCATTCCGTTTCTAAAAGTTCCTTTGTCATGTAGCTCGTTTCAATCACTTATGTTCCCTACCTGGCTTCAGAAGAGGTCTAAACAATCCTTAAAGTCCCAGCCTACTTTATAAATGTATCCAATCCATCAGAAATTCATGTTAACTGTACCTTGAAAATACACTGGAATCTGACTACTTCCCATCCCTCCACTGCTGCCACCCTGCTCCAAGCCACCAGCTTCTTTCACCAGGATTATTGCAGTGGCCTCCTAATGGGTCCCCCATGCTTCCACCCCAGCTGTTCTGTGGTCTTTTCCCAGTAGAAGCAGTCTTTTTAAAGCATAAATAAAGTTGTCACTCAAATGTCACCTAGTCAGGGACACCTGCTCTGACCACCCTGTTTTAAATAGCAGTCCCGGGCTTCCCTGGTGGCGCAGTGGTTGAGAGTCCACCTGCCGATGCAGGGGACACGGGTTCGTGCCCCGGTCCGGGAAGACCCCATATGCTGCAGAGCGGCTGGGCCCATGAGCCATGGCCACCGAGCCTGCGCGTCCGGAGCCTGTGCTCCGCAACGGGAGAGGCCACAACAGTGAGAGGCCCGCGTACCGCAAAAATAAATAAATAAAATAAAATAAAATAAATAGCAGTCCCTTTTCCCATGCTCCTGATCACCCTTATCCAGCTCTATTTCCCACATAGAATTGTCTCCTCCTCACATAGCGTGTGATAGTACTCCTATGTTGTAGATTTTGTTTTGTTTTGTTTTTGTCTGTTTCGTCCCACCAGAGCATAATAAGATCGCTGAGGACAGGCCTTTGGGTCTGTTTTGTTTAGTGGCTGCTTATAGCTCCAGTGCCTGGAATAGAGCCTGGCACAAAGGGGGTCCTCAATAAATTATTGTGATTAATTATGAATTTACAAATAATCTCTCTCACTCCAAGAATAAGTTCTTCTGCTTCCAAGAAGTGACATCAGTTAAGTGTCATTTCCATATGGAGATAGGATCCTCTCTTCTAACCTTTCCCGTTACAGCAAATCACTTTACACCCACACTACAGCTTGCAAAATTCTCAGCAAGGAAGTCACTTGCCAAATCAACCAGGACTAGGGAGACTTTTATGTAATAAACAGGCCAATCCTTTACTTATCATGTCCCCACAGAGACATGAGTTCAAACAAGAGGGAGACTTCTTTTCCACAGCCATCAAGTAAGGAATCAATATGAGGATCAATTTATGAAACAAACAAAGCAGCCAGTTCCAAAAAGCAGGCTCAGCAATGCTCATATGAAATAGGTCAAAGCTACATGGTATCATCCATGTTCTTTGAGCCCATCATCCCTTGGGGCCATCTCCAGGTCTATTTGCTGAATTCAAACACGCTGGCAATAAGATCTTTTGTTTCTCAAGAGTCATACATTCTCCTTCCAAAACTAGTAAAGGTCAACCCCTCTCCCACCCCACCCCCCAAAAAAACCCCTGAGCTGCTTGCAACAGCTTTTGGATAAATCTCTTCCAAGCGTGGACTGAATAAGGACAGGCTCCCTTCACAAAGGTGACCACTTTCAGTAAGAATGGGTGTGCTCGTCCCGCACCGGAGCTCCCGGCCCTTCCCCTCCTTCCCTCCCTCTCTGCACCTTCCATCAGCTAAGGGATCTGCACAAGTCTGGTCATAGACTTTTCCATTTCACAGACAAATACAATCTAGAAATAAAGAGAATTGGGAGGAACCGTTCTAAGGTTGTCAACTTTTTATTGTGTCAAGCAAAGGGACTCTTTCGAAAAAGACCTTCTCAGCAGGGTATTTTGGCACACTCCTGGGAAATAATAAGTACATAATCTCAAAATAAGTTTAACAATTTTAACTTCATGAAATACCTGGTTTTTCTCGCAGTATGAGCTATAGGTCAGAGAAATTTTCTCAGGAGCCAGCACTTGGGGAGCATTGCTGTAAATGCCCCTGAATCCCTTATCTAGAATGATAAAACCTCACAGTGATTCTGCCATTGGGGAGATGGCTATGACTCTAATTTAATGCCTCACTGGGTTTCAGGCACACATACAATTGGGATCCATTCTAAGTCACAGTGCTCTAGAGCAGTTACAGTCTGGGTGAGAAGACAGGGCTCATTAGCAAGGTCCAGGATTTTGTAGGGTATATTCATAGCGGATGTGGTCTTTACGGAACTAAGCCATGAGCTTTCCTTTTTTCTATCCCTTTCAGAATCCTTCAACAGCTTTTGCTGATCAGCAAACAGCACTTGGTAAGTGACCAAATATGCATGGCCTTATACTAGGGAGCCACGGTAGGATAGTCAATCCTATTATAACTGGGTAGCTACCAAATAAAACTTTAAAGCAGACGGTGCAAACCAGTGGTGCACTATGGCAGCTAAGTATTGGGGTGGTAGTTGGGATAGCACCTAGGAATACATACATAATGTACATATACACATACATTAATTGCCTATGTTTAAAAATTGTGGAGTTGACTTAAGCCTCTGGATTTCTGACTTCTTTTGAAAAAAATCTAAAGATTTGGCAATAACAAGCCCTCCTTCCAGTGTGGCCCCTTGTGCCTGGTGCTGGGCAGAGACAGGCCATGCCTTCTTCCCTGGGCTGAGTCATTTCATTACCCACTTGGAGGCTGCAAGCATCTGTGCTGACCTCTGGCTTAGTATGGAAGGTTATTTATACTTCGCTTAATCCCTAAAAGGACTGAAAGAGGCTTAGAAGAGATAGACAACAAGGAGAAAGGAGAGGAAGGAGAAGAAAGCACGCGATGAAACCAGGAATAGGGCCATGTCCCAGTGACCCAAATAAAGCCAAATATTCTCCCTTTAGTGAAATACAGTCTTTCTATAGTAATAACATTAAATCCCATGAAGCTATTAAACATTAAACAGCAATACAAGGCCACACAAAGTGCCAAAATATGTGGTATTGGTGACAAAGTGATCTGACAAAGAAGACCTTGGTTGGGCTTGGGAAGACAGGTACATCACGGTTACACAGAGCTCACTACGGGCTACAAAAAGGAAAACACAATCGTGTCAAAACAATAGAAAAAAAAACTGTGTCAGGTTCATTCAGCCGACAGGTGCTGCCCAAAATTTCCAGCAGCTCTGCTTTCTTCCTGAAGTATTTTCTTTGAGTTGTTGTGAAACTATGGGAGACAAGAAGCTAGTTAAAAATGAAGTGCCTCCTAGAGTTTAGGGCATAAGTACCTCAGCTCTGAGACTTCGAGACCCAATTTCTCTCTCTCTCTCTTCCAATCAAGATCACCCGCACGTGGCTTTGCTGACTAGATGGGTGTGCGAACTGAAGGAAAGGCTGAGGGTCACCAGGCGGGGCTCAGGAAGGAAAGGGTCCACTCAGAGCGCCAGTCCCGCCCTTGGCTCTGGTACCCCAGCACAATGTATTGCTTTTGCTTTCTCTCTCTCTCTTAAATCTGCATCAAGCATCATCAAGACAAATTCTGGCAACTACTCAACAATCCCACCTCTATTCTGCATGTTGCTGATGTAAAGTTTTGTGTGGCCTGAGTAAAATTAATGGCAAATCCATATGGCAAAGCAAAACAAATCTTGAATTAACAAACAGCACCACTACCACTTCTCGGTTTATTCGTGGAGAAAGATGTATTTAGTGCATTTTCTTCAGTTCAATATCTTATCTGTATCACAATGGGGAACAAAGAGCTCATCACATCAATAATGGAATTTCAAGCAGCCGTGCGAATAGGACTACAATTTTCTTCCCTACATAAATGGAGATCTGTGAGTTCTACAGGGAATGGACTCTATCCAGATGAATCAATTAAAAAATTACAAAGTATTTTGGTCGCTGAGTCAGAAGGACATGAGAACATCGCAAACTTCCTCCCTTTCTCTCTATACTGCAGAAGGTAGAAAGTTGAAATTTTTTTCATGAGATATTGACTACATCCTCTTATCAAAGCAGCCACAGTCATTACAGAGTCTGCCAGTATTTCTGTAAGAAAACCTGTCTGGGGAGGATTTACAGAATATTGGCTGCTTTTGATTCACAAAGAGCTGATTTTAAAGCCGGGGTTTCAGTAGCCATGAATTCATTTCATTTGCGTATCACACATAGAGCAAAGTCATTTCTTGGGCCTATCTGACCGATAGCAATTTTACAGAGGTGATAATTAAGATAATAGTCTACTTTCTTCAGAAAATATGTATTTTTTTTTCCAAATCTGAGAATTATGAAGATCAGATGCATATTCAGCCTCCGGACTAATATACTTTCCTTCATAATCTTTATCTGATTTTCAGTTGGGCCCTGAAGAAAAGGTGGCAAAAGTACAGTGCGGGGAATGCGGGTGCTCTTCTCTGGCACAGAGAAGAAAAGAGAGAAGCCAAGGGGAAAGTACTGCGAGGAAGGCAGCTCTGTGTCGTCTGACTTTGGACCACAGCAGGCCAGAGCTTGGGCGGGATGCGAAGGGAGGCAACAGAGTAGGTGACCTATCAAGATCCTACATGAAGCAGACTAGTGACCAAGTCCAAGACAGGTCAGTTCAAGCTGGAAGAAGGAGGCAGAGAGTTCCCCGGATCCATCAAGCAAAGAGTCGTGATCAAGAGGCCAGGCCTTGAGGATCCATACTGGGGAAGGCAACTGGGGACAAGGGCTCAGCAACCTGAGCCAAAGAGGTCAGGATGTAGGAAAGAGATCTCAATACAGACACCGTCTGCTGCTGCCCCACAGCCGTCCTGGGCTGGAAGGAGAGTTGGAATCCTCTAGAAAGACTGGGGACTTGGCCAAGGTTGGGAAGCTGGCTGGAGCAGAGGGGCTTTAGCTGGCAGTGTTAGCTCCCAGCCCAGTTCTCTCACCACTGCCTCTCAAGACCTGAGCATGACCCTCCATGGGACACAACCCAAAGAAAACGCTTCCCTGGGCCATTTGTGACTGATTCCACAGAGCAACTGAGCCTGAGATTGCAGGCAGTCACAAAACTAATACATGGCTGAGAGGCAAATGAAACGAGGACAGAGAGTCCCCAACTTGCCGACATGCAGGATTGTTTCTGCCCCGAGTGGAAGAAAAGGCAGCACGGTTAGTGGCCGGTGTACTCGCAGGGAGGGTGGCAGCAGGAAGCTCAGATGGGTGGCTGGAATCAAGACGGAGCAGGGAGGTGAGAACTGGAGGTGGCACCCACTGAGCCAGCTGTTAGGCCCTCAAAGCAATAGCTGCTCTTTGGTTCCTAGAGACCAAGCCTTGTCCTCTAGGCTTCAGAAGGCTTTGCCTTCATAGGCGGGAGGTCACATCTGCCGCCCTAACAGCCTGTGCTCCGCATCTGATAAGAACAAGTAAATTCCTGGTCCTATCCAGGAAGGCAGGGTCTGGTCCCAACAAAGCAGGGGCTTCCAGCTCTACTTCCTCTGAAACGACTTCTTTTGAGACCCAGCATCTTTCTGGAGCAAGAGTAGAAGTCCTGGAAAGTGGGGACTTGAAAGAATCTACAGACCTACTTGATAGAGTCATCGTGATGCTAAGGAAGAAATGTCCTGAGAAGTGGAGCCCTGGGCACCCAGGAAAGGGAGGTGGTCATCCAGTGCTCCACCTTCACACCTGCCTTGTCTGTCCCTGTGTTTCCTGGAGCTAGGAGAGGGTTTACTGGAGACAACGTGCCCAATAACATACTGTAAGTGAATAAATAAATTCCACAACATACAAGTTTCTATTACTAGCTATTTGCAGTTGGTGAAGTGACCCCTGAAAGTTACAATTTCTGCCTCTGAAAAATTGAGGGAATTTGACCATAACCCAGAAATGTTTGAAGAACTCATTATATATAGCCCATGTGCTTAGAACCTCAAGCATAATTTTTCTAACTAGGATCCTCAGACCATCTACCTGTGATGCTGCAGACTCCTGGGCCCTAACCAGACCTACTGCTCCCCAATCCTTGGAGGGGGATGGCCGTGAGCACAGGAATCTGAAGCTTTCGCAAATACTGCAGGTGATACCCAGGCATACAATGACTTGAGAAACACTGAGACTTACATTTACTGAAAAATCCTCTAATCTAGATCCTAAGTTTGAGACTTCATAGACACTTTCATTTAACCCTTATGATTACGCTATGAGGCAAGTATTATCCTCCTCATTTTATAGATAAGGAAAGTGACTTGAACAAGGTCACGCAGCCAGTAAGTAGCTGAGCCAGGATTCATCCCAGGTCTGCCTAAATCCAAAATCCTTGCTCTTACACATAGGAATGAGTTCAATGAACACTGGACACAGAACCAATAAAATGTAGAATGTTCTGTGTCTCATTTTCTGTCTTATTTCACTTTAGTTTTGATGAAAGTATATGCTTGTGGTGAAGAACTAAGAGGAAATGTGGTTGCATTTGTGTGCACTCATGTTTTCACAGCTTACGAACGTGATGAGCAACAGAGGCAGGAAAAACATAAGAAGGAAGGAAAATAGCGACATGGATGAGCAATGCAATGTTTGTGCACTGAAGTGAAATGTTACAGTTGAATTTCATGGTCTTGATTTAACATGGTTAGCAATGCTGGGTTATTAGCCTATAACATGCTTAGACCATGACACTGTACCAATATCACCACCCCATATAACTATTATGACCTGCCTACAGGTAACCTTCATGGCCGATACAACCATAAATGGTCTCAAAAAATTGAACTGTGCCCAAAAAACATGACACACTGAAAGCTGATGTGTTGATTTTTAATTGTCCCTTACTCTAGTCAAAATGGCTTTTCTTCTTTCTTCAAAGCAGTTGCCACAGTCAAATATCACCTATATAAATATTCCTGGAGCAAAATGGCATTGAGTTTTATCGTTTGCGTGCTGTAAATGGTCTCTTGATGTTCCTGAAAGAGCTAACTGCCTTCATATAATGATGAATAGGGAATTTATTTTTTAGAATCTAGAGGTATAAAGGCCATTCCTTAAAAGTGGAAAACATGTCTCTAAGAAATATAATCTAGTAGACAAAGCTTTAGAGTTATAGTCAAGAGTCTTGGGGTATGGTCCATCAATAATCAGTTTGGTGGTTTTAGGGCCAAAAAAAGGCTTCCCCATCTTGTTTTAATCACCTGACACAATATCTACCGCTATTATTTCAGCAGAATTTAACAAGAATCTATTAATTCAATCAATGTGAAATAGCTTTGAATACCTAAGCTCTTATTCTAATGTGATTAATAAGGATCACATCTGAACAAGACCAGGTTTTGATCTGGATTTTAGGAGCTCCTGGTACTTGTCCCCACCTCCTTCTGAGCCACTCCACCGTAAGCTGATCCGTACACCATCTCGAAGGATGGATTTAAATAAGTGATTCCTGCAAGGTACTTTGAGCAACTCACAGAAAGAGACATTTGAAGCACAAGTTATTATTTTTATAGAAGATATTACAAGAGTAGGGCAGCAGTTACTACAATTACCATTCAGGGAAGAATCTCCTTAAGTGCATGCGGCAGATGTGCTTGGTGAACTGAAATATTTTCCTGGGTCTTAAACGTTTAAACTAATAACACCTATCTAGTTACTGAAGATAATTTGATGGCTATAATATATAGAGATAGATAGGTTCATTATAACAAATGAATTCACTGCAGTATGAAGAAAAATTGAAGCTACTACTATTATGCTGATGTGGCTGCCCAGAGCTAACCCCAACTCCCTCCAGACACATTCTCTGCTGGTTCTAATAGAATTTCAGGCTATTCCTTAAGTAAATTTCCTCATCAGTAAAATGAGGGAGACAGAGGTAATCTGTGTGGTTCCTTCCTGCTCCATGAGTATGCAATGGTTTCTGCATGTTATACAAAGTAACAATGGTATTATAATGGTATGCCATTGCAAGATGCCAATCAGGCACAAGAGCTAATCAACAGATAAAAGACAGAAAAAGAGCACTTCCCAGGCCCACAAAATGGGTGACCCTGACTTTGGTTTAATGAATAATGCTAACACATCAGCAGAAAGAATATGTCAATTGCCAGGGATAAGCATTAGAGAAACATGATGTTCAGAGAGGCAAATGTGTTTACTTAGCAGTGTCCAAAAGAATGAGACACTGGAGCTGAGAAAACTAAACCAATTCCATTACCAGAAAGGTAACCACTATTACGGATGTTTGAATATTTTGTCACTTTTCCAGAGCTTCAGTATTGCATGCCTAAATGATCTTTCTTTGTTGACTCCATGTTCCTTGAGCTACCATCTGATTAATGATACAGTTTCCCAGTAACCTCAGTAAGAGAACGGGGGTGGAGGACAGAAGAAGTGACAAGCAGGTGGGGCACAGAGAGACTTGATATATGAATTTAAATTTTGATGCCCCTATAAAAAGGATACTATATGATAAGTTAATTCTGACTTATAGATCAGTCATGATAATATCAGCATATAATATTTATCAAGCACTTGCTATATTCCAAGCACTACTGTAAGTGCTTTACACACATGGGCCTATATAATCAACACAGCATCTTACAAGGAAGATCCCATGCTAATATGAGGAAACTGAAGCTAAGAGAAATTGAGTAACTTACCCAAGGTTATACAGTTAAAAGTGGCAAAGGACTTAATCCGTAACCTTTATATTGTTCTTCTAATTTAGTTTTCATGAGACAGAGACTGAACCGGATGACCTGAAGATAACCATTTTCTGTACTCATAAAACTGAAGATCAGATCTGGACCATGGTGGCTCAGCTAAGACTGTTGCTGAGAATCCTTGCCTGAGGTACCCTTAGACAAGATCCTCACCGATATGGCCTTCAGATCACCACGTAACCCTGGACCCAGTGAGCCTCAGAGAAAAGAAAGTACTTCCTCATGAAGGACATGACAGCCATCACTCCGAGAGGTCAGGAAATACCACCTATGAATATTCCCTAAAGTTTTTCAAGGGGAAGCAGGAAATCCTCAGGCCTTTCCAATCTCCAGGGACAGATGACATCCTGAAGGATGACAAACCATGCTCCCTGCTCTCCAGCCCACTCCAGGATGGAGGTCTAATTACCTGTTTTAAGTTCTACCACAAACATTTTTCACACTTGCTGATTTGTTTCTATTTCCACTGACATCTTTCTCATCCCGGATATCCTCACCTCACGCCTAATGACGCAAGGGTCTCTTAGCTGCTTTCATCATTTCCAGTGTTCATCACCTCTACCTTGTTCTACACAAAGTAGCCAGACAGACTCTTGTATTTTGTATTCATCTTACACCAACCTAGTTGGCAAACTGATTACAACTTAATTGCTTATACAACCCAAATAATAACATCAAAGAAGAGGCATCAAAGTTGACAAAGCAAGGGATTTCCCTGGCTGTCCAGTGGTTAAGACTTTGCCTTCCGGTGGAGGGGGTGCAGTTTCGATCCCTGGTCAGGGAGCTAAGATCCCGCATGACTCGCGGCCAAAAAACCAGAACATGAAACAGAAGCAATATTGTAACAAATTCAATAAAGACTTTAAAAATGGTCCACATCGGGCTTCCCTGGTGGCGCAGTGGTTGAGAGTCCGCCTGCCGATGCAGGGGACGCGGGTTCGTGCCCCAGTCCGGGTAGATCCCACATGCCGCGGAGAGGCTGGGCCCGTGACCCGTGGCCGCTGGGCCTGCGCGTCCGGAGCCTGTGCTCCGCAACGGGAGAAGCCACAGCAGCGAGAGGCCCGCGTACAGCAAAAAGAAAAAAAAAAGGTCCACATCAAACAAAACAAAATAAACAATAAAAAGTTGACAAAGCAATACTCTCCTGTATTGGCCCTCTGTATACCCCTCTTTTAATACCATAAGTATTATAGTAAATATTCCCATATCTTTACAAATACAGATCTCCATAAAAACTGAGCCTAATAATACACAGTTACAGCAGAATGGCATGGAATTAGCATGGTGGCTCTGGGGTTGGGCAGAGCTGAGGTAGAGTTCTGGCCCCACCAACCTGGGCAAATCTGATACATCTCAATGAGTCTCAGTTTCCCCAAGTGTAAGATGAAGATAATGAGGGTATGTTCCTCGCAGGATTGCTGTGCTGATTAGGAGGTAGTTTGTAAAGGGTGCTGGGCACATTTTTTGGTACATGACAAGTGTACTTATTGAAAGTGTACTTATTCAACACTTATTGAAATAAGTGTTAGCTATCATCATATCATGATTATTACAGCATTGTGGCTTAGTGGTTAAGAGCTCAGACAGTGGAGTCATAAACACATGGTTTGGGCAAATGAAAATTGTGAGTCAAGGTCTCTATAAATTCCACCCTGTCTTCTTTCCATGTGAAAAACATTTCCTCGGTTAGACTACTTAAACCACGGGAAGTTCTCCATCCCAGACACTCTTGAAATGTGGTCCAGCAACTGTTGGAATAAAGATATAGGAGAGAAGAGGCAAATATTGCCCAGAACAGTAGTAAGTTTTCAGACCTCTTTGATCAACACATATTACTGAGTCTCTATTATGCACCCAGCCCAAAGATGAATGGCATGCTCCTGCCCTCAGAGAACTCATGTCCCAGTTCTAATCACAGGACGTTTTGTTGGGTCCCAGCGATATGGTTGCCCTGTTGTGTAGCACCTGCTCCATGCCTGGCTCTGTGCTAAGCACATGGTATTCCATTGGTCCTCTGGGTTATTCTTTGAGAACAACAATATTTCTCTAATTTTTCATGAAGAAACTGAGACTTAGAGAGATTGGATGTCTTGGCCAAGGTCACACAGCAGATGGATGACAGGGCCAGGATCTGGCTGACTCTACCATCTAGGTGCTCACCGCTGGGCCTGTGACTCCTGATTGTCCAAGCATGCCAATACTCGATTTTTATCACATAGCAGCTGAGATACAGACAACAGCAGCTTTCAGATAGAAAAGTCACCTAATTGGCAAAAATCTGGAATAGTGTGAATGCCCATCAATAAAAGAATGATTAAATAAATTATGGTGCAGCCATTCCAATAAAAGAATAATTGAATAAATTATGGTATATCCAAACCATATCATGCAGCCATTAAAAGACAGACAGATACGTATTAACCTAGATGGATGTTCATGGTATTTTCTTAAGTTAAAAAAAGAATCCCTTAAAAAAACTGTTAAATGAAAAAATGAGCCCAAGGAGAATAAGACAGAGATGGACACATTGAATTTAATCTGAGCCTGGACCTAATTTTCTTTAGACCTAATTTTCTTTGATTTATCTGCAAACTAAAATACGCTTTTAGTAGAAACCGTACCCCCATGAAACATAACATGAGGAAATATAGAAAAGTGGTTAAGAGCACAAGCTTTGCAATCAGACAGATCCAGGTTCATATATCATCTGCGACTAACTACCTGTGACCTTGGGCACGTTACTTATCTCTAAGCCTCAGCTGCCTCAACTAAAAATGATGCTAATAATATTCCACCTTATAGGGATGTTGTCTTGATTGAATGAGATAATGTAAAGAAAGTGCTAAACACAGTACCTGGCACATAGCAAGTGCTCCATAAGTGGTGACTATTACTTTAACTATAATCTAATTGCCTTCAAAATCAGCCTTTGCTAAAAACAGAAACCCTTCTGTAGATTGACATTTAAAAGTCCACCACCACAAAGAATATGCCAAGGCTTCCAGGAAGGTACTTGTGAAAGCGTGGGCTGATGAATAAATGACATTTGATTTTCTAATGCAACATCTTTCCATTTCAACATCTTCTGATTAGGCAGCCACATGCTACGCTCTAGCTGCTCGGCTTCCCTCCCGCATTTTCAAACCAGAATGATTTCAAATGTGAAGCATGGTCCCCAAAGCTTCCTGTTTGCCATGATAACAGATCACCCACAGGTCTTTGGGTTCTAAGGCCCTGAAGCAGGTGAGGTAATTAGCTCCATGACACAGCCTAGTTATTTCACGCTTCAGTTGCAAAATGAAAGAAAAAAGCAAAATGAGGGCATGAGAATGAGAAAGGAGGACAGATGAGCCAGTCTCCATTCACCCTCTGGAGTGCTGTTGTAGGTTCTAGAGCGACTGTATGAATGAAGGAGAAAATTTTAAATTTGGAAAGAGATTCCTAGATTTTGGGGCAACCCCAGCTGCCTTGTAAACCAGAGCAAATAAATACAAGCTTATCAACAGTGAAAATGTTACTGCCCAAGTTTAGTTAAACTCAGCTTCAGAGTGTGTATACTCAGCACTTGTATTTATACACTGATAGAGAGAGAGGTATTATTGCCAATACCATGTAGGTCATAGCACCCATTTCACTTACAATTTCCCCACAGCAATCTATGGAGTGCTGGCTGCTTTAAAACTATTTAAAAGGAGGCATTGGTATTAGGTTATGGACTTCTCCAAGAAAGAAGGGCTTCATTTTTCTTCTAATTTTTATTGGAGTACTGTTGATTTACAATGTTGTGTTAGTTTCAGGTGTACAGCAAAGTGAATCAGTTATACATATACATATAACCACTCCTTTTTAGATTCTTTTCGCATATAGGTCATCACAGAGTACTGAGTAGAGTTGCCTGTGCTATACAGTAGGTCCTTATATCTATTTTATAGATAGTAATGTGTGTATGTCAATCCCAATCTCCCAATTTATCCCTCCCCCCCTAAGCCCCTGGTAACCATAAGTTTGTTTTCTACATATGAAACTCTATTTCCGTTTTGTAGATAAGTTTATTTGTACCCATTTTTTAGATTCCACACATAAATGATACCATATGATAGTTGTCTAGCTCTATCTGACTTACTTCACTCAGTATGACAATCTCTAGGTCCATCCATGATGCTGCAAATGGCATTACTTTATTCTTTTTATGGCTGAGTAATATTCTATTGTACATATGTAGCACATCTTCTTTATCCATTCCTCTCTTGATGGACATTTAGGTTGCTTCCATGTCCTGGCTATTGTAAGTAGAGCTACAATGGGGCTTAATTTTTATTACAGAAGAATGGTGGTGGTCGTGGTACTAGCAGGTAACATTTATTGAGCACTGACCAGGTGCCAGGCGCTATGCTGAGTGTTTTACCCAACAATTCATGTGATACATACTATCATGTGAAATAGACTAGAAGAGGTTAAGTAACCACTCCCAGGGAGTGATGACCCCACAGTTTAGACCCAGGCAGTCTCTCCTCTGGGCCCTAGCTCTTACCTTTCATTTAGGTCTCTAAAGTCCTTGGTCTCTCCAGTATCTAGCATTTGATTTCTTCTGCCATTAGAAGTTTACATTGCTGCAGCTGCTTCTAATATTTTGTAAGCAAACGGTAACCTAGAGAATTTCATTGTAATGCTTCTCACCTACGTTTTTAATTTTTTCATCTCCTAAAAGAAATCATGGCCATTGAGCTGAGTGACATAATTCTACATTCTTGCAGAGCATGCATTCATCTTCTATGTTCTTGTTTCTTGGGGTTTCTTTATAGCATATAAGATAGAAAAACAGGATTGAAAAGGCAGGGAGACTAAATCTTCTCACAGAAACAAGACACCACAATCACATCTGAAAGAATCTAGAGTTCTTTGATGCCCTCACTTCACTTGAAAATTTTGCAGGCCCTGAACCAAGATGGCGGAATAGAAGGACGTTCTCTCACTCACTCTTGCGAGAACAGCAGAATCACAACTAACTACTGAACAATCATCGACAGGAAAACACTGGAACTCACCAAAAAAGTGACCCCACATCCAAAGACAAAGGAGAAGCCACAGTGAGACAGTAGAAGGGGAGCAATCACAATAAAATCAAATCCTGTAACTGCTGGGTGGGTGACTCACAAACTGGAGAACGCTTATACCACAGAAGTCCACCCACTGGAGTGAAGGTAATGAGCCCCACATCACGCTTCTGAACCTGGGGATCCAGCAACGGGAGGAAGAATTCCTAGAGAATCAGACTTTGAAGGCTAGCGGGATTTGATTGCAGGACTCTGACAGGAATGGGGGAAACAGAGACTCCACTCTTGGAAGGCACACACAAAGTAGTGTGTGCGTCGGGATCCAGGAGAAGGAGCAGTGACCGCACAGGAGACTGAGCCAGACCTACCTGCTGGTGTTGGAGGGTCTCCTGGAGAGACAGGGGGTGACTGTGGCTCACCGTGAGGACAAGGACACTGTCAGCAGAAGTTCTGGGAAGTACTCCTTGGCGTGAGCCCTCCCAGAGTCCCCTGATAGCCCCACCAAAGAGCCCCAGTAGGCTCCAGTGTTGGGTCGCCTCAGGCCAAACAACCAACAGGGGGGGAACCCAGCCCCACCCATCAGCAGAAAAGCAGATTAAGGTTTTACTGAGCTCTGCCCACTAGAGCAACAGCCAGCTCTACCCACCACCAATCCCTCCCATCAGGGAACCTGCACAAACCTCTTAGATAGCCTCATCCACCAGAGGGCAGACAGTAGAAGCAAGAAGAACTACAATCCCGCAGCCTGTGGAACAAAAACCACATTCACAAAAAGATAGACACCTCCCATCAGGAAACTTGCACAAACCTCTTAGATAGCCTCATCCACCAGAGGGCAGACAGTAGAAGCAAGAAGAACTACAATCCCGCAGCCTGTGGAACAAAAACCACATTCACAAAAAGATAGACAAGATGAAAAAGCAGAGGGCTATGTGCCAGATGAAGGAACAAGATAAAACCCCAGAAAAACAGCTAAATGAAGTGGAGATAGGAAACCTTCCAGAAAAAGAGTTCAGAGTAATGATAATGAAGATGATCCAGGACCTCAGAAAAGGATGGAGGCAAAGATCAAGAAGATGCAAGAAATGTTTAACAAAGACGCCTAAGAGACCTCTGGGACAACATTAAATGCAACAACTTTCACATTATAGGGGTCCCAGAAGGAGAAGAGAGAGAGAAAGGACCCAAGAAAATATTTGAAGAGATTAGAGTCGAAAACTTCCCTAACATAGGAGAGGAAGTAGCTACCCAAGTCCAGGAAGTGCAGAGAGTCCCATACAGTATAAACCCAAAGAGGAACATGCTGAGACACATAGTAATCAAACTGGCAAAAATTAAAGGAAAAGAAAAATAATTTAAAGCAGCAAGGGAAAAACGATAAATAACATACAAGGGAAATCCCATAAAGTTAACAGCTGATTTCTAATCGGAAACTCTACAAGCCAGAAGGGAGCGGCATGATATACTTAAAGTGATGAAACGGAAGAACCTACAACCAAGATTACGCTTCACGGCAAGGATCTCATTCAGATTCGATGGAAAAATCAAAAGCTTTACAGACAAGCAAAAGCTAAGAGAATTCAGCACCACCAAACCAGCTCTACAACAAATGCTAAAGGAACTTCTCTAAGTGGGAAACACAAGAGAAGAAAAGGACCTACAAAAACAAACCCAAAACAATTAAGAAAATGGT
>NC_041217.1:118017087-118017572 GCF_002837175.3 Physeter macrocephalus
AATAAGGAAACACAAGCTTTAAATGACACAATAGACCAGATAGATTTAATTGATATTTATAGGACATCCCATCCAAAAATGGCAGATTACACTTTATTCTCAAGTGCACATGGAAGATCTTCCAGGATAGATCACATCCTGGGTCACAAATCAAGACTCAGTAAATTTAAGAAAACTGAAATCATATCAAGCATCTTTTCTGACCACAACACTATGATATTAGAAATCAATTACAGGGAAAAAAACGTGAAAAACACAAACACATGGAGGCTAAACAATAGGTTACTAAATAACCAAGAGATCACTGAAGAAGTCAAAGAGGAAACCAAAAAAAACCTAGAGACAAATGACAATGGAAACACAACGATCCAAAACCTATGGGATGTAGCAAAAGCGGTTCTAAGAGGGAAGTTTATAGCTATACATGCCTACCTCAAGAAACAAGAAAAATCTCAAATAAACAATCTAACCTTACACCTAAAGGA
>NC_041217.1:118017919-118019878 GCF_002837175.3 Physeter macrocephalus
ATCCTTCTCAAACTCTTCCAAAAAATTGCAGAGGAAGGAACACTCCCAAACTCATTCTATGAGGCCACCATCACCCTGATACCAAAACCAGACAAAGATACTACAAAAAAAGAAAATTACAGACCAATATCACTGATGAACATAGATGCAAAAATCCTCAACAAAATACTAGCAAACAGATCCAATAACACATTAAAAGGATCATATACCATGATCAAGTGGGATTTATCCCAGATGCAAGGATTCTTCAATATATGCAAATCAATCAATCTGATAAAACATATTAACAAATTGAAGAATAAAAACCATATGATCATCTCAATAGATGCAGAAAAAGCTTTTGACAAAATTCAACACCCATTTATGATAAAAACTCTCCAGAAAGTGGGCATAGAGGGAACCTACCTCAACATAATAAAGGCCATATATGACAAACCCACAGCAAACATCATTCTCAATGGTGAAAAACTGAAAGCATTTCCTCTAAAACCAGAAACAAGACAAGGATGTCCACTCTCACCACTATTATTCAACATAGTTTTGGAAGTTTTGGCCACAGCAATCAGAGAAGAAAAAGAAATAAAAGGAATACAAATCAGAAAAGAAGTCCTAAAACTGTGACTGTTTGCAGATGACATGATGCTATACATAGAGAATCCTAAAGTTGCCACCAGAAAACTACTAGAGCTAATCAATGAATTTGGTAAAGTTTCAGGATACAAACTTAATGAACAGAAATCTCTTGCATTCATATATGCTAATGATGAAAAATCTGAAAGATAAATTAAGGAAACACTTCCATTTACCATTGCAACAAAAAGAATAAAATACCCAGGAATAAACCTACCTAGGGAGACAAAAGACCTATATGCAGAAAACTATAAGACACTGATGAAAGAAATTAAAGATGATACCAACAGATGGAGAGATATACCATGTTTTTGGATCGGAAGAATCAATATTGTGAAAATGACTATACTACCCAAAGCAATCTACAGATTTCATGCAATCCCTATCAAATTACCAATGGCATTTTCTACAGAACTAGAACAAAAAATCTTAAAATTTGTATGGAGACACAAAAGACCCCAAATAGCCAAAGCAGTCTTGAAGGAAAAAAGCAGAGCTGGAGGAATCAGACTCCCTGACTTCAGACTATACTACAAAGCTACAGGAATCAAGAGAGTATGGTACTGGCACAAAAACAGACATATAGCTCAATGGAGCAGGATAGAAAGCCCAGAGATAAACTCACACACCAGTGGTCAACTAATCTATGACAAAGGAGGCAAGGATATACAGTGGAGAAAAGACAGTCTCTTCAATAAGTAGTGCTGGGAAAACCGGACATCTACATGTAAAAGAATAAAATTAGAACACTCCCTAACACCATACACAAAAATAAACTCAAAATGGATTAGAGACCTAAATGTTAAGACCAGACACTATAAAACTCTTAGAGGAAAACATAGGAAGAACACTCTTTGAAATAAATCACAGCAAGATCTTTTTTTGATCCACCTCCTAGAGTAATGGAAATAAAAACAAAAATAAACAAATGGGACCCAATGAAACTTCAAAGCTTTTGCACAGCAAAGGAAACCATAAACAAGACGAAAAGACAACCCTCAGAATGGGAGAAAATATTTGCAAACGAATCAACAGACAAAGGATTAATCTCCAAAATATAGAAACAGCTCATGCAGCTCAATATTAAAAAAAACAAACAACCCAATCTAAAAATGGGTAGAAGATCTAAAATAGACATTTCTCCAAAGAAGACATACAGATGGCCAAGAAGCACATGAAAAGCTGCTCAACATCACTAATTATTAGAGAAATGCAAATCAAAACTACCATGAGGTATCTCCTCACACCAGTCAGAATGGCCATCAAGAAATCTACAAACAATAAATGCTGGAGTGGGTGTGGAGAAAAGGGAACCCTCTTGCACTGTTG
>NC_041217.1:118019929-118039590 GCF_002837175.3 Physeter macrocephalus
TATACAATGGAATATTACTCAGCCATAAAAAGGGATGAAATTGGGTCATTTGTTGAGACGTGGATGGATCTAGAGACTGTCATACAGAGTGTAGTAAGTGAGAAAGAGAAAATCAAATATCGTATATTAACGCATATATGTGGAACCTAGAAAAATGGTACAGATGACCGGTTTGCAGGGCAGAAATTGAGACACAGATGTAGAGAACAAACGTATGGACGTCAAGGGGCGGAAAGTGGCGGGGGGGTGGTGGTGTGATGAATTTGGAGGTTGGGATTGACAAGTATACACTGATGTGTATAAACTTGATGGCTAATAAGAACCTGGTGTATAAAAAAATAAAATTTAATTTAAAAATTTTTATAAAAGATAGAAAATTCTGGAGGAAGTAAATTTGGAGGGTCACAAGTATATCCAAAACAACTTACCAGCTTTTCTAGGTCTGATGTGTAAACTGGTGATTTCTACTTCTTCAATCACATCATGCATCTTGCAGTATATAGAGTCCAAACCCTTTATTTGGGTTCATTGTGTTTTCTTACTGCCAGATCTTTATTTCCAGTTAGACTCCAAGCCCCTTGTGGGCTGAGCCACATCTTACAATGTTTTGCACACCCAGCCCTCCCAAAGAATCTTATATATAGCAAGCACTCAAAAGAATTTTGTCAGAGATCATTTACCTTCTAAGCAAACTCCAAAACTCTGGAAAGTTGACTCTCTAGACTTCAGTATTGCTCCATCCCAGGGGAGCCTTCAAGTGACAATAAAACTGATTGCCTTCCTCAGTAACCTGAAGCTCTGATGGCTCCGGAATTATCATCTAGATATAGACCCATCTGTGCTAAAGGTGCCCATTTCTTTGAAAAGCTAAGGAAGTAAGGACCTGAAGAAGCAAGATTAGATGAGAATATCTGGCCTTCCAATTTAACAATTATGCAACTTTATAAGGAAGTACATGGCACTTTTTAAACTGACTTGTGTCATACACAGCAAGTACTTAAAAATATTTATTGAATGAATATCCTCTTCCAATAAAAATTAAACTTAACACCTCATCCTACTTCACAATCAAATCTCACCATAAAAGTTGGAGATATAGGCTTATGACAAAAAAACACTGTAAATAACATACAAATCATTTTAATGAAGGACCAGTTCTACTTTGAGAACATACTTGTTACACTAGACAATTTAAACATAACAAAGCCACGGCAATTTGCTTATTTCCTTAGGTGGGACACAAAAGCTTAAAGGTCACAGCAGTTTTCAGGTTCATGAGAGGTGCCTGAACATCAGTGGCCGAATCAGAGGGAGGCCAAATGGGCAGGGGCTGCCAGCCAAAGAACTCCACATTCACCTGCTGTATAGAGCGGGATTCTGCGTAAGATTTAACTTAATGAAAGCAAAAGCACCTAAAAGTGCAAAGATACTGAACAGAAAATAAAATAACACCATTAGGCTTCTATCACACTCTTTTTCCCCAATATCATTCAGCAGAATAATCTGTCATTCTTTCTTGGCTGATTATCAACTGAATCTCAACCCATTTCAGAAGCTACTGGTTTTCATTAGTGAACAGTGGATTTAGCAACAGAGCATAAGCCAAGACTCAAGTGGGGCAATGAAAGAGCAAATGCGGAAGATTTACTGAAATATACACGGCAGTACGAAGGGCTACTACTGCTGAAGAGCACAGCTTTTAAAGACACTTGAAAATTCTTTGAGCTAAATCAGGTGCTACCCAAACCAGTGGTTTTCAAACCTGACTATGGTTCAGAATTGCCCATGGGGCTTGTTGAAAATATAGATGCCTGAACTCCACCTAGATTTACTAAATCAGAATCTCCAGGAGTGGGGAGGGACCCAGGCAACTGTATATTTCACAAGTCCCTCCAAATTATTCTGATGCACAGGCAGCCTTCAGAACCATGATTATAAGCCACATCAGTGTCACGGTGTGAATCTTGGCAACAGAAAATGAATTTCTTTAAGAAATATGAAGACATTTTGGCTGGTGATAATAAAACCACATTCATGTAGTATAGGTATTAAAATACTTCCCTACATCCAAGACAGTTCATTGTCACTTTTAAAACTTGGAGGTTTAAACCATATGCTCTGAAACCTTCTATATAAACTCAACATTATAATTCAATGCCTCCCTGTGATAGTTCTGTACTTGCAGATAAGAAAATTTCCTCTCTCACTCATAATAACTAGCTACTTTTGACAACTGTCAAATTTTCTCATTGCTAAGATTTGGAGATTCATCAAAACCAATTGCCAGCTAGACATCTGGTTTTGTAAGTTTCTTTAGAAATATAATCAGTAGCCCTGGATATGGACAGGATATTCAAAGTATTGTGAATGCCTCAGATTACTCTGATTTTAACTTTTGTGGTTGAGATTTATCCCATTTCTGTGAAATCACTATTCAGTGTGTCCTGTTTATAACTTACACAGCACTTGTTCAAGTCTTGTGAAGATTGAAAAAAAAATTCCAAGTAATTTTGTTTTCAGAACTTTATGATGTACTCCAAACCATTTCACTGGAGATATTTGCTGCCATCCTATGAACCCATAATAAATACCAGAAGGAGATATTTTTAAATCATACTTAAAAGAACACACATCCAGTTCTAACCTACCCACATGTATCCTCCAAATTCCATTTTTTTTAATTGTCTTACATTTTATTTTTGGTTGATACAATCTAAACTCATGGAAGCAGGAGGATGCCACTTATGATACCACTTTAACATACACCAACCCTGCTGGAAAACAGCTTGTTCAGGAACCTTCTTTTCTTTCCATCGTTACTCTTTGCACCAATAATGGGGGTCTCTTCTTGCCTCTGAGTTTCAGTGCCTTTTTGTTATGATTAGGGAATATTCCAAATAGCTGGCCTTCTCTTACATGAAGATTGTCTTTAAAAATTACTACAATTTTAGAAAGTGAATGGATTTGCAATCTATTCAACAATGGCTGTTTCAAAGAAAAAGAATTGAAGAGAGGGAGGGAAGACTATTACCTTTTTCTTTTCTTTTTTAAATTGCAAAGGTAATTTAACACTTGTTATAACAAGTCAAATGCATATGAAGTAGAAATATATTTTAAAACTATTTTAAAGTACCTTAATTTTACTTTTAAAATTAGATAGTTTCAATTTTGCCGAGTTTTATATTATAAGTACCTATAATTTCCCACAACGGTTAAATAAGTTAGATTTGGGGCCCCTTTATAGCTTTTCCTAATTATACCTTACCGTGTGTGTGTGTGTGTGTGTGTGTGTGTGTGTGTGTGTGTGTGTGTGTTTTACCACTGAGAATTTTTTTTGCTTCTTTAATTCTATTTTTACCCTGTACCATTATACTTTGTTTTTTCCTTTTCCTTTATAGGAGCTCTCATAGAAATAAAAGGATTTGATTTCTATTTTATTTTCCTTATATCATTATTTTTCTGACTTTTATATATTCCCTTTTGCTTTTTGTATTACTGTGGTAAGAACACTTAACATGAGATCTACCCTCTTAACAATGTTCTAAGCATAAAATACAGTGTATTCAACCATAGGCACAATGTCCTACAGCAGATCTCTAGGACTTAATCATTTTACATAACTGAAACGTTGTACCCGTTGAATAGCAACACTCCATTTCTCCCTCCCCTCTACTGCCTTTTGCTTTTGTCCTTGTTTTCTTTCTACACTTTCAGTTTCCAATTATTGTTCTGGCATAGATAGCCCTTCCTACATACAAGAGAAAAAGATCAAGCCCTGAGCATAGACACACACATCTTCCTAGTAGGAATGAGTCTTTCAAAGGGGGCTGCAAATTCAAATTCATTCAGGGAGCAGGAGGCAATAAAGCAGTGAAACAGGTAGAGGATAAGACATAAAGGAGCAATGGGGACAGTAGCAAACTGCACTAGAAAGTCACTTAAATGCAGGTGAATTTAAATTTGTAACAACCAAACAGAATACACACAGGGGCCAATCTCAGCCTTAGAAGGCCAGTTTACAATCTCTGCAAGACTGCATTTCCAGCCTTGTTTTTTCTCTCTACAGACAGGAAGTTCAATTGGCTCTTTCTTATTTGCACCAATGGAAAAGTACTATAGAACAGATAAAACAAAAGAGCAGATAAAATCTGCATACAGATGGCCTCAGTGTGCACTGCTTTTCCTACAAATTTTATCATTTAACTATAATTTGTTCAAGCTAACAAAATAAAAATAAAAAATAGTTTGTATTCCTCCCAAGCCCAAACAGCTCAGTGGTAAAATGGAGAAAGAAGGCGATGAAATTGACACAGGTGATGAAATCGGACACAGGAATGTAGTCAACGTCATAGGACAAAAACAGCTTAATGCAAAATTCAGTACAGCTTTAAAGCTAGAAATTCACAGGCAGATTGTGGCAATTACTAGATACCCAATGTCTATGGGACAGACATTGAATTTAGCCTTTGGAGATGGTCGAACCTGGTGAAATAAAAGCCAACTATAGTCTCTCCCTTACCATTTTGTCATTGTCAAGAGGGAATGATTTTTCACAAAAACAGCCTTTGAAGCTTTATCCAATGAAAATTCTGCCCACTGCTTACCAAAAATGGAAACAACACAAGAGGAGGATAATTGCCATTTTCTCCTATCCCAAAAGAGAGACTTCTAACAAACTGAACAGGGGAGAAAAATCAAAAACTCGGCATGAGACAGCTTTGCCATCCTGATGAAGGGTAAGTCACTAATGCCACAGCAGCTTCCTTAATTGTAGCTAAGCACACCAAATATCCAGCTTAACACACGTTTCCTCCTTAGAGCATCAGAGTACTATTCTCCTCTAATCCACTTATGCCTAGAAATAGTAATTGTCCTAAGAGCAGAGGAAAATCACATCCTAGATGGTGTATATTTAGCATCTCTATAGCATTTTGCGGTTTCAAGGTTTCGTGTGACCATTTGCATGATTCCTTCCTACAAAAGCAGGGAAATTTTCTCTGCAAAGGCAGAGAAATAGTCATTTGCCAAGGTCAGAGAGAAAATTAACAGAATGAGAATCCAAACTTATAGCCCCTTCCAGACCATTACTTCATTCACAGAGGGCTTCTATCTCATTTACCACCATTTCCCCCTTAACTACTGATTGGCCACTGAGGGGCTTTGAGAATCCTTTGAAGGATCTCAAGATCTGTGCTGCACACACCATCTTTCCACAGAATCCCACTGAAAGATGCGAGTCAGTGCACAGGGAACTAATTGTACCCCCAAGAACCTAGGCCATCTGCTAGAATATTGGAAACTAAAAAATTCAGAATGTTCTGAAAAGAGGGGCACGCTCCTATGCTAAAAGAGTAACTGATGCCTAGTATGCCTGCCTTACAGTGTTTTCAACCAAGCTTATCAGTATATGTCACCATGGTGACCAGGGTTAATGTAATTGAATCCATAATTTTCCATGGAGGGTATGCTCCAATTAAGCCCATCTTTAAAAAGAAACAGTAAAAGAATCCTTTAATTTGACCAAATTTGAGATACATTCTAGCAGGGTCATGTAATATACTAGGAAGTCTGATGCTTCACAAACATTTTCAAGACCTGGGGTGCTGACATAATCAATCTCTTTCTGTCATGCATTCGGAAAAGCTTTGATTCTGCATCAGTTCAGGTTCATCTGAAGCTTTAATAGTGAAAGGCTTCACATTTTTTTTTTTTTTTTTTTTTTTTGTGGTATGCGGGCCTCCCTCTACTGCGGCCTCTCCCGTTGCGGAGCACAGGCTCCGGACGCGCAGGCCCAGCGGCCATGGCTCACAGGCCCAGCCGCTCCACGGCATGTGGGATCCTCCCAGACCGGGGCGCAAACCCGGTTCCCCTACATCGGCAGGCGGACGCGCAACCACTGCGCCACCAGGGAAGCCCGAAAGGCTTCACATTTTAAATGAGCTCCTCCATCTTCATCCAAGCCCAAAGATATCAATGACAGTATGTTTTGTCCAGGACTTTAGGGAACTCAGCAAACACTCATCTCTACTGCTTTTTCAGAAAGGGAATTTGTTGCCAATTTACTAATAGATGGACTATGCAGAAGAAAGTTTAAATTGGAAATAATTCTAAACATAGGAACCCAAGGCTCCTGGGAATTTGTAAAACAAAATTATACTTTTCTCTATATTCTATTTTCTTCAGATTTCCAGCCTTGGGGTGCATGCATGTGTCAGTATGTGTGTGTCTGTGTGTGTTTTGTTTCATATGAAAATGCTGACTGATAATACCCCAGTACCGTAAGACAGAGCCCTTCCAATACCATAAAGTAAGCAGCACAATACAGAAGTGGTAAAATTCTATTTTGTATCCTCACTTTCTCTACCTCCCCCCCACTAGCATTATACCATCAAAAACGAGAATCTGATCGATCAGTTCATGACAGTAGACAGTGATTTAACTTCTGACACATGGCAATAAGGTAGACTTCATCAGCAATCTTTGATCTGTAGAGATTGTCTTATCATCTCCCAATACACAAACCTCATTTAAATTGAATGCTATCACCGAGCAGCTTACCAATTAAATCAAGATGTCTTAATATTACAGAAAAGAGATTCTTAAATGCAATAACAGCATTTCTCAGCCTTGGACATTGCTATTTAAATACCCCCAAGGATATAAATTCTAGGAAGAATTTCACTTGGCCCAATTTCAGTTCACTGTCTTTAACTATACATCTCTCAGCACCAGTAGCATTCAGGAGTCCAAGCCTGGTCCCAGATTCAAAAATTTATGAAAAGAAACCGTGCTTAAGGGAATTGGATCAGATGTATTAGAAATATCATCTATACATTTTCCAGACTAGTTAAATAATACATACATACCTTTTCAAACATACATATGAAATAGCTCCCATTTGACAACTTAAGGACTCAGCACACATATTATCCTAGTTATTCCTACAAAAACTTTGAGGGGGGATGCCTGTTTCATACCACAGTGGTAGATATCAACTTGCAGAGAAGTTAGGCAGATGACATTGAATGAGACCTATAAGCCTGGATTCAAATCCCAGTATCCACATAACTACTACACTACAATGCCACCCATTCCACAAGCCATCTCTATGGGACTGTGTGCCACGGTTACAGAAGCTGCTGAGCCAAGTACAGGACCAGATGAGCCCACCCCAGGCTTGGCCCGTAGCCCTCCATGGCCAATTTAGCATCACTAAATTTCTCCCATTTGTTCTCCTGGTTCTTGTTACACTGACATAATAAACTCTCCCCACCATCCAAAAAGACCCAAACAAAACCATTAACACACGAAAACCATACTGTGGACTAATTGGAAATTTGGACGTGTTTGCCTTTCGGTGGGTGAGGAGAGTAGTTTTAATCATATTTGAGTCAGCAAAGTCATTCATGAGGACCTTTATCTAACATCTTTTCTGAGTGAGACACTATACTAGGTGCTGAGGCAAGAAAGTCTCTACTTTTCTAGGAGCTGACAGGTTTGTAAGTGGAGTTTGGGGGACACAGAAAGACTGAGAAAGGAGAGCAAGGAATTGAAGAATGCACTGATCAAAGTCAGAGTGAGGGACTCGAGCCAGAAGGAAACTTGTGACCAATCACAGAAGTACAACAAGAACTCTAACAGGGCTTCCCTGGTGGCGCAGTGGTTGCGCGTCCGCCTGCCGATGCAGGGGAACCGGGTTCGCGCCCCGGTCTGGGAGGATCCCACGTGCCGCGGAGCGGCTGGGCCCGTGAGCCATGGCCGCTGGGCCTGCGCGTCCGGAGCCTGTGCTCCGCAACGGGAGAGGCCGCAGCAGAGGGAGGCCCGCATACCACAAAGAAAAAAGAAAAAAAAAAAAAAAAAAAAAAGAACTCTAACAGAAGCCAACGCGAGGTGCCATGGGTCTCAAGGAAGCCTTTCCAGGGTTCATTTTGGGTCTGGGAACTTCAAGGTGAGTAAGAGTTCGCGGAGCAGAGAGGCAAGAGAAAGGCCACCACTCCAGGCAGAGGAAAGAGACTGTACAAAAGGACGGATGTACAGCAGACCCCAGTGTGATGGGAGAACAGACAGGAATTTAGAGCTACGTGAGATCAGGCTAGAAAGGGAGTCAAGAATCAACAGGTCTCAGAAGCTGCCTAACAAAGAGTTGAGACTTTATTCTCCAGGCTGTGGGATTCAGTGCAGATGTGAACAAAGGACTGGCAGGATAGGGCTCAGGGTTTTGAAAAATAATTTTGGCAGAAATGTAGACAAATGATTAGGGGAGAAACTGGGTGAAGAGTAGCTTTACACTGTAATGTCCAGGAAAGAGATCATCAAAACCTGAAAAAAAGACAGTGGGGTTGGAAAAGAAAAAACATAAACAGACTAGAACTGGTGACGTTGGGGTGAAAATAGGAGAATTTAGTAACTAGGGTAGGTGGTTTTGCAGTGATCAAAGGAGCAGAACAGACTGGTGAGGGTAGAAGAGGTGAGAAAAAAGGGAGAAAAGAAGTTCAGTTTTAGATGTTTGAAACTTGTGCTGCTAAGACTTCTAGGTAAAGATCTATGATAGACGAGTGGAAATTCAGGGTGGAGCCCAGAAGAAAGGTCAAGGCTGTAAGCACAGATTTGGAATTTCATCAAATTTGGCAACTAGCAGGTTATTGGTGACTCTCCTTGTTCTCTGAAAGAAGAATTTGTGTAGAGTGGTTGACTGAAGCCAGAATACACAAAGGTGAGGAGAGAATGGAAAGTATCTTACATTGTTAGTGAATTACTTCTAACCAGTTCATGTGTGTATTTTCTATTCCTTCCCATGAGTAGAAGCCCCTTAGGGCAGGCATTGTGACACATCTCCCTCGTGTGCCTCACAGCCATGTTGCAGGCACTAACAAACATTTGCTGAATTAAAGAGTGGTGGAGAGGCAGAGTCCTTCAATAAGAAGCCCTTTTCCAGACAGCCCTTAGAAGTGTACTTGGAAGCTCCTGAGACTGCAGACAGCAGCTCTTTCTCTTTCACCTCTGCAAATGAGATTCAGGTTTCCTCCTGGATGAAGGCATCTGCTTATTTTCCATGGATTAACGCTTCCAAGTGAGCAAGAACTGACTTGCCAAGAAGTCTAATTCACTTGGCTGGTGTGTCTCACTTAAAAAGCCATTAACAAGCCAGACTAGAGAGGTGAGGAATGCCCAATTAAGGCAATTGATGCAGTGTCCAAATGCCTAGCAGCTGTGCCCTCCTCCCACCGCCGACCCACAATGAAAATAAGATTTTTACAATTCTTTGATAGCACAGCCAAAACTCTGTCTGGAAGCCATTGAGGCCTGACAAGGACAGGTTAGAAATTATAGACCATCCTCTTCTTCATGTCTCTGTTTTTAAAGCCCTGAAAGAAACTTTCGTGAATTAGGCCATGATTCCTTAGATGTGACACTCAAAGCACAAGCAACAACAACAACAAATAGATTAAGTGGACTTCATCAAAATTAAAATTTTTTGCTTCAAAGAATACCACAAGAAAGTGAAAAGACAATCCATAGAAAGGGAAAAAATGCTTGAAAGTCATATATCTGATAAGGGACCTGTATGCAGAATAACTCAACAGTAAAAAGACAACTCAATATTTTAAATGGGCAAAGCATTAGAAAAGGACTTTATCCAGGGGCTTCCCTGGTGGCGCAGTGGTTGCGCGTCCACCTGCCGATGCAGGGGAACCGGGTTCGCGCCCCGGTCTGGGAGGATCCCACATGCCGCGGAGCGGCTGGGCCCGTGAGCCATGGCCACTGAGCCTGCGCGTCTGGAGCCTGTGCTCCGCAACAGGAGAGGCCGCAGTAGAGGGAGGCCCGTATACCACAAAAAAAAAAAAAAAAAAAAAGGACTTTATCCAAAGAAGGCATACAAATGGCTAATAAACACATCAAAAGGTACTCAACATTACTAATCACTAGAGAAATGCAATTCAAAACTACAAAACACTACTTCACACTCACTAAGATGGCTAAAATCAGAAAGACAGGCAATAACAAGTGTTGGCAAGGATGAGGAGAAATGTAGCCCTCATACATTTCTGGTAGGACTGTAGGATGATGAAGCCACTTTTGAAAACAGTTTGGTGATTAAACATATGGTTACTATATGATCAGCACTCCCACCCATAGGTATATACCCAAAAGAATTAAAAACATGTTCATACAAAAACCTATACACAAATGTTCGTAGCAACGTTATTCATAATGGCCCAAAAGTGAATACAACTGATGAATGGATAAACAAAAGGTGGTAAATTCATAGAGTACAAAATTTTGGCAATAAAAAGAATGAAGTATTGACACAAGTTACAATATGAATGAACCTCAAAAATACTATGCTAAGCGAAAGAAGCCAGTCACAGGAGGCCACATGCTATATGATTCCATTTATAGAAAATGTCCAGAGTAAGTAAATCAATAGAGATAAAAGTAGATTAGTAGTTTCCAGGGAGTACTTGTTAGTACTGCTAATAAGTACTTGCTTGGGGGGGGGGTCGAAAAAATGAAGAAATTAGGAAATGGTTGTACAATTTTTTGAGTATACTAAAAGCCATTGGATTGTGTACTTTAAAGGATAAATTTTATGGTAAGTGAATTATATCTCAATAAAGCTATTATTTTTAAAAGGAAGAAAGAAAACTTACAAATACATACATCTCTCAAGGCCACCTCCTCGAGGTAGAACATAAACAATTTCTGTCCAGGAAGTGAGTTGTGTTAACACAGAATACATCAGTGCTTTGAGAAGAAATTTATTAGTGTCTGACCTTCATGACTTCTGGTTTCTATGTGGCCACATGGGACAGTTTCTCAGTCTTCCTAATGTGTCATCTTCTTTCCATCTTTGTCTTTGTGAACAAAGGAGGAGCAGAGAAAAGAGAGAGAAGGGAAAGGAGGAAACAGAAGGGGAAGAAGAAAAGAGGGGAGAGGAGGAAGTAGGTACCCAGCAGGGAGGAGAGGAGAGGACAAGAGAAGAGAGAAAACAAGTGTTTGGTTCCAAGAGAGCAGAGTGAGAAAGCACATGCTTCATGTAGACAGTGCAAATTATGGATCTCTGACCCAAAACAAGGAAAAAGAAAACATTTCTAGGCTTAGCATAAGAGTCATTTAGTACCACCCCCTCCTTTTAAAAACTGAGGCAGTGATTTGATTAAAGAAAAGCATTAGCTAAGCAAAGGGCTTTAAATAGGGATTGCTAGACTTGAAACCCATTTCCCTAATTCCAAGGAAGCTAAGGGCTCTCAGTTTCCTTCGATTAGATCCAGAGAGAGAGGTTACCTGTTATAACTGCATACTTAGGGAGATGGTGACATTAAAAAAGCTGTAAAGAACAAAAACAGTCTCAGCTTTGATATTGCAAGTACATTTTAGAAGCGTTTTTAAAAGAGAAAACAAAAGAATGTTTTCCTTAATGAGAAAATTCAAAGCCAGTCACTGATGAGCGTGGAAGCTGCTTTTAGATGAAAGGAAAAGGTGGGAGAGTAACAACAGCTACCGTTTGCTGAACAACTTCTGCACACCAGGCACTGTACATATAAGATCTTTAATCCAGGGCTTCCCTGGTGGCGCAGTGGTTGAGAGTCCGCCTGCCGATGCATGGGACACGGGTTCGTGCCCCGGTCCGGGAAGATCCCACATGCCGCGGCTGGGCCCGTGAGCCATGGCCGCTGGGCCTGCGCGTCCGGAGAACAGTGAGAAGCCCGAGTACCGCAAAAAAAAAAAAAAAAAAAGATCTTTAATCCCAGTAAGAGCCCAGCAAGATAAGAACCATCATCTCCATTTAAAGAAAACTTGCTTCCCAATTCCCACTACCTAGGTCCCATATTCAGCAGTATGAGACCATATCTGAGTATACTAAATGTATATCTGATAACTTTAATGTTTAGAGAAGCACTCTCCAATAATGTGAGCTATATATATAATCTTAAATTTTCTAGTAACCACACTAAAAAAGGGGGGGATTCATTTCAAAAATTTATTTTATTTAACCCAATATATCTAAAATATTATCACTTCAATGTGTAATCAACAATTAAAATTTTTGAGCCATTTGACCTTCCTTTTTCAAAATTTTTGTACCAAGCCTGTGAAATCCAGTATATGTTTTACACTTATAAAGTATCACAATTCAGGCTAGCCACATTGCAAGTATTCAATACCAACACATGGGTAGCGGCTACCGTTTTGAACAGTAAAGTTCTACAGTGCTCTACAAATTTAAAATTATGACATGCATATTCCAAATTAATAGTCACAATAATTCTGTGACATATTTTGCAGGTAAATAATCTGAGACAGAAGAAAGTAAATGGTCTAACAGAGTCACATAGATTATCATCACTTTTTTTCAACAAGAAGGAGAAGGGTTGAGTAAGTAAATAAAAAGATCACATAGCTGTTAGGTGCAAAGCAAGTCTCAAACCAGGTCAGTGCTCTTTCAAAAGTGCTTTACAGCTTGGCATTTTCCACCTTTCCTCACTTAAACTTGGAGATTGAATTAAAAAAATAGTATTACGGTAGGCTAAACTGCCAGACAAAGACAATAGGTTATTTCCAAATGTTCTAATTCTGTGTGTGTGTGTGTGTGTGTGTGTGTGTGTGTGTGTGTGTGTGAACATCTGTTAGTTGTGGTGGTGGAGGGTTTACTCTGATCACTAGTTATTCAGGGACTCAAGCTGAGGGCAACTTAGCTGACAGGCTTCCAAGGTCACTCTGGCCACCCCACCCCTGCTGTCTGGAAGGGAGACAACAGCACAGAGGAGACTTGTAGGAAGTTAATGGCCAAGCCTGGAAGTGGCACACATCACTTGTACTCACATTCCAGTGGTGGACACTTTGTCAGGTAGCCACACTTAACTATAAAGAAGGCTGGGAAATGGAGAGAGGATGGTCAAACTAAAGAAGAATAAGAGAATGGATTTGGGTGATCAACCAGAAGTTACTTCTCAACATGGCTAACTAGATATAATTCTGCAAGGAACTGAGAAAGAATGCTAGCAAAGATTAAAGGAGTTAGAAATTATATAGAGACTTGAAAGAGGAGGAAAAGCTGGTATTTGTAAGCACCTTTCATGTAAAACCATGCTAAATATTTAATGTAGGTTCTCCCAATTAATCTGCCCAAAAATTCAGTGAAGTGGGTATCATTTTCTCAATTTCCCAAAGAAAAAACTGAAATTAGTCAAGGTTAAATAAGTTGTCCATGGACAAACAGATAATAATTGTTGGAGAAAGTGCTCTTACAATCTCAAGTTCTTTCCAGTATATCACACCACCACTAAAGAACTAACAGTGAAAAAAAAACAGTTACCATTTATGGAGTGCCTAGACTACAACACACCATGTGATGTATTATACATACGTTATCTTATTTAATCTTCCCAGCAAATCTAAAGACACAAATTTATTTTCCAATTTACATTTAAGGAAACTAAGATCCAGAGAGGATAAGTAACTTTCCAAAGGTCATGTAGCTAAGCTAGTAATAGTTCATAGATTTGAGCCCACCTATGACTTCAAAGCGCATATATTTTTCCCCAGAATTAATTTATCAAAGGCCACCTTAATAGGAAAAAGCAGAAATGAGGCAGAGGATAAAAACTTGCAACTGAGAGGTGGAAATAAAGAGTAGGAAGATTTAAAAAGGAGGAGAATCCAGAAGAAAAGATTAAGGTGCTGAGAGAAGAAACTTCTATTAGCACAGGGCCTTCTTCACATCTCATTTCAGCCCTGCATCAGATTTCATAACAAAGTTGTTTCTTTCTAGGAGAATTCAAGGCTCCTATTTCCACATCCTCCCCTCCTCCTCCATAGAAGAAGATTAGGGTTACTGATAGGTCAAGTTCAAGGATGCTGATTTGGACCACATATTTGGAAACTGGGGAGTTAAAAAGAAAAGCATCGCTGAGGCAAAATGCCCCTTCTCTGTGTTCTCTCCATGTGACCAGGGTGATGATAAGGCTGGACCATTTCCTTCAGATTCTGCCTTCTATTGGGCCAACCTGAGAACCCGAGAAAACAGCTGGCGGCCCACAACAGCTCTGCCAACACTCTTGAGGCTGAGCCTCCTTGCTCTTGTGCTTACTGGACCTTATACATTCTTAAATGGTAAAAATCCAAAATACTGGAGCAGGCTGAGTAAAAAGATAAGGCTGGTTATCTACATTGCCCCAGACTGAGAAAGACTTTAAATGTTCTGATAAAAAATCGGGACCAAAAAAATCCCTGGACATATCAGTATGTGTTCAATCCAGCACGTGTGCACATGCTACTTCCCACCCTTAGCAAACATTTTCCCACACCTATTTCAACTCTTCCACCAGAAAAAAAGTCCTATCCATCCTTTACAGTTGAAATCCAATGTCATCACTTTTATGACAGCCTCTCCCCTGTCCTCTGCATAGTTGGTTTCTTCTCCCTCTGAGCTCTCCGGAGATCTTTGTTTATTGTCTACAGAGGCAATGGCACTGCATTACAAATAGCTATGGCTGCATCACCCATGTCCTTGGCTAAATTGTCGAGCTCCTGGATACAGAATGTTTTTGCACATCTAATTTCCAGCACACAGCCAGGCAGGAGACAGATCTTCAACAAACTACTGTGGATGAACTAAGGAACACTTCAAAATGCCTCAAGATGGCCTAATGGTCTTTGGTGTTTCAAGACGCTCAGCTTCTCCTGGCTGAAGGTTGACTCATGCTGTGGGCATCCTTTAGTGCATTTTTCATTTGCCATAATGGCCTCCGCTTATCATGCATCCTATTGATCTGTCTGAACACTGGAATTTATTATTTATTAGATTTCTGTAATAGCTTTGCTCCAAAGAGCACAGCATGATATGTAGAAAACTCCAAGGCAACAGCAAGGAAGACCAGAACAATGACAGCACAGTGTGGAAAATGGAGAGGAAGAGTAGAAGCCGAAGGCTAAGAAGCAATGTCAAGGGAAAGCCACTCCCCTCACAAGAGTGGCAGGCAGGGTCCTGGGAGTCCCATACCAGTCCTGGTCTTAGCCCTGACCCCATCCATCTCCATGTTTGTTTGACAGTCTGGCAGGAAAAATAGTATGAGAAAGCACTTTGAGAAGTTAAAACACATCCTACAAATGCAAAGTAATATTATTCCATTATCATTAATCAACATCAACATAATTCATCCAAGAGCAGGAAGTGTTTCATATTCATACCAGTGAGGAGGAAAGTTTGGAGTATCTGTCTTCCCCAACTAGACTATACACTCTTCTAAAGCAAGGACCATGCCATATTCATTTTTGCACATGGCATCAAACCCAGCATTGCCATATCTAGAAACGTATTCATTTTGTCAGGAGTCCTCATGGGTAATTGGGTGTTAAATGCCCTCTAAATAACTTCCTTTCATTCTAGTCTGAATTTCCATGGGAGATGGCCCTAAGAGAAGGAAACTAGTTTTCTTTTCTCCACTTACACTGATTCCCTGATAAATTCTAAGCCTATATAACCATTTAACTTCTACCATATTTCTGGGAAATCAGGCAAGGGTCAATGTAAGTAAGCATACCTCAGACCTTTCAGCTTTGTTGACTGGCCCCTTCAATGAGCCTAAAGGTGCAGCTGAAATGAGTCCCCACCTCCTCTAACTTATTGAAAATAAGTATCAGAATGTCTGAAGGGATGCACTGGCTCCATGTGTCCTTCTACACCCCTCCCCCAGATACCATCACTATGACTCTTCCTCACCGTGCCCCAGCCCACTGCACTCAGCTCAGCCCATTCCAGGCCTGGCCAATGGCCCATCCCCTTCAGCACACTCAGGAATTCAACATAAGGTATCTGAAGGCAAGGGACAGGTTTTATTGGTCTAATGATTCCTAATATGGTATTGCGGACTCTCTTTACTGAATGTTAACTAAATTAGGAAACCATCACTATTTTAAAGAAATTATTGACAAGATCAAAATGACTATTTTATGCCAGTCTAATTAACAGTTTTTATGAGATGGCTGACCTTTCTATCTAGAAAATTGTGGCAGAACCTTGATCATGCAAACTCAATACATTACATGGAAAATTGCTTTTACATACAAAGCAAGTAAGAAGTTATAAATTTTTAAAATATTCTGTTATTCAAAGTATTGCACAATTACGTTGAGATTACAATCTTGTTTACAATTCTAAACAAGTTGGGAGGCTTCAACCACATCAAAATCATTTCACATCTCTAAGCTTCAGTTTATCCATTTATAAACAGGATGCTAGAGATAAAGAACATATTTTGAAGGTTTCTATGAGGATTAGAAGGAAGTATAACAAAGATTGGTTCAAGACAGTGGAGTAGAAGGACATGCTCTCATCCCTCTAATGAAAACACCAGATTGACAACTAACTGCTGAATAATCATCGACAGGAAGACACTGGAACTCACCAAAAAAGATACCCCACATGCAAAGACAAAGGAGAAGCCGCAATGAGACAGTAGGAGGGGCGCAATCACAATAAAATCAAATCCCATAACTGCCGGGTGGGTGACTCACAAACTGGAGAACACTTATACCACAGAAGTCCACCCACTGGAATGAAGGTTCTGAGCCACACGTCAGACTTCCCAACTTGGGGGCCTGGCAACGGGAGGAGAGAATTCCTAGAGAATCAGACTTTGAAGGCTAGCGGGATTTGATTGCAGGACTCTGACAGGAATGGGGGAAACAGAGACTCCACTCTTGGAAGGCACACACAAAGCAGTGTGTGCCTTGGGAGCAAGGGGAAGGAGCAGTGACCCCAGGGGAGACTGAACCAGACCTACCTGCTGGTGTTGGAGGGTCTCCTGCGGAGGCTGAGGGCGGCTGCGGCTCACCAAGGGACAAGGACACTGGCAGCGGAAGTTCTGGGAAGTATGCCTTGGCATGAGCCCTCCCAGAATCCGCCTTTAGCCCCACCAAAGAGCCCAGGTAGGCTCCAGTGTTGGGTTGCCTCAGGCCAAACAACCAACAGGGACAGAACACATCCCCACCCATCCACAGACAAGCAGATTAAAGTTTTACTGAGCTCTGCCCACCAGAGCAACAGACACAAAGCAGTGTGTGCCTTGGGAGCAAGGGGAAGGAGCAGTGACCCCAGGGGAGACTGAACCAGACCTACCTGCTGGTGTTGGAGGGTCTCCTGCGGAGGCTGAGGGCGGCTGCGGCTCACCAAGGGACAAGGACACTGGCAGCGGAAGTTCTGGGAAGTATGCCTTGGCATGAGCCCTCCCAGAATCCGCCTTTAGCCCCACCAAAGAGCCCAGGTAGGCTCCAGTGTTGGGTTGCCTCAGGCCAAACAACCAACAGGGACAGAACACATCCCCACCCATCCACAGACAAGCAGATTAAAGTTTTACTGAGCTCTGCCCACCAGAGCAACAGCCAGCTCTACTCTCCACCAGTCCTTCCCATCAGGAAACTTCCACAAGCCTCTTACATAGCTTCATCCACCAGAGGGAGGACAGCAGAAGCAAGAAGAACTACAATCCTGCAGCCTGTGGAACAAAAACCACATTCACAGAAAGACAGAAAAGATGAAAAGGGAAAGGACTATGTACCAGAAGAAGGAAAAAGATTAAAACCCAGAAAAACAACTAAATGAAATGGAGATAGGCAATCTTCCAGAAAAAGAATTCAGAATAATGATAGTCAAGATGATCCAGAACCTCAGAAAAAGAATGGAGGCAAAGATCGAGAAGATGCAAGAAATGTTTAACAAAGACCTAGAAGAATTAAAGAACAAACAAACAGAGATGAACAATACAATAACTGAAATGAAAACTACACTAGAAGGAATCAATGGCAGAATAACTGAGGCAGAAGAACAGACAAGCGACCAGGAAGACAGAATGGTGGAATTCACTGCCATGCAACAGAATAAAGAAAAAGAATGAAAAGAAATGAAGGCAGCCTAAGAGACCTCTGGGACAACATGAAACGCAACAACATTCGCATTATAGGGGTCTTAGAAGGAGAAGAGAGAGAGAAAGGACCCAAGAAAATATTTGAAGAGATCAGAGTCAAAAACTTCCCAAACATGGGAAAGGAAATAGCCGTCCAAGTCCAGGAAGCGCAGAGAGTCCCATACAGGATAAACCCAAGGAGCAACACACCGAGACACTTAGTAATCAAATTGGCAAAAATTAAAGAAAGAGAAAAATTATTTAAAGCAGCAAGGGAAAAACGACAGATAACATACAAGGGAACTTCCATAAGGTTAACAGCTGACTTCTCAGCATAAACTGTACAAGCCAGAAGGGAGTGGCATGATATACTTAAAGTGATGAAAGGGAAGAACTTACAACCAAGATTACGCTTCACGGCAAGGATCTCATTCAGATTCGATGGAAAAATCAAAAGCTTTACAGACAAGCAAAAGCTAAGAGAATTCAGCACCACCAAACCAGCTCTACAACAAATGCTAAAGGAACTTCTCTAAGTGGGAAACACAAGAGAAGAAAAGGACCAACAAAAACAAGCCCAAACCAATTAAGATAATGGTAATAGGAACATACATATTGATAATTACCTTAAATGTTCTACACGAGACCCATTTCAGACCTAGGGACACATACAGACTGAAAGTGAGTGGATGGATAAAAAAATATATTCATTGCAAATGGAAATCAAAAGAAAGCTGGAGTAGCAATATTCATATCAGATAAAATGGACTTTACAATAAGGAATATTACAAGAGACAAGGAAGAATACTACGTAATGATAATGGGATCAATCCAAGAAAAAGATATAACAATTATAAATATATATGCACCCAACATAGGGGCACCACAATACATAAGGTAACTGTAAACAGCTCTAAAAGAGGAAATCGACAGTAACACAATAATAGTGGGGGACTTTAACACCTCACTTACACCAATGGACAGATCATCCAAAATGAAAATTAATAAGGAAACAGAAGCTTTAAATGACACAATAAACCAGATAGATTTAACTGATATTTATAGGACATTCCATCCAAAAATGGCAGATTACACTTTATTCTCAAGTGCACATGGAACATTCTCCAGAATAGATCACATCTTGGGTCACAAATCAAGCCTCAGTAAATTTCAGAAAATTGAAATCATATCAAGCAACTTTTCTGACCACAACACTATGATATTAGAAATCAATTATAGGGAAAAAACATAAAAAACACAAACACATGGAGGCTACACAATACTTTACTAAATAACCAAGAGATCACTAAAGAAATCAAAGAGGAAATCAAAAAATACCTAGAGACAAATGACAATGAAAACATGATGATTCAAAACCTATGGGATGCAGCAAAAAGTAGTTCTATGAGGGAAGTTTATAGCTATACAAGCCTACCTCAAGAAACAAGAAAAATGTCAAATAAACAATCTAACCTTACACCTAAAGGAACTAGAGAAAGAAGAACAAAAACCCAAAGTTAGCAGAAGGAAAGAAATCATAAAGATCAGAGCAGAAACAAATGAAATAGAAACAAAGAAAACAATAGCAAAGATCAATAAAACTAAAAGCTGGTTCTTTGAGAAGATAAACAAAATTGATAAACCATTAGCCAGACTAATCAGAAAAAGAGGGAGAGGACTCAAATCAATAAAATTAGAAATGAAAAAGGAGAAGTTACAACAGACACTGAAGAAATACAAAGCATCCTAAGAGAC